>NW_020185336.1:11792133-11873306 GCF_003031525.2 Neophocaena asiaeorientalis asiaeorientalis | reverse complement strand
CGAAAAAAAAAAAAAAAAAACCAAAAAAAAAAAAAAAAATCTTCTGGAATTAGATCATGATGATGGTTGTGGAACTCTGTGAAGATCCTAATAACCACTGAATTGCACACCTTAAAATGCTGAATTTTTTTTTGTTTTGTTTTGTTTTGCGGTACGTGGACCTCTCACTGTTTTGACCTCTCCCATTGTGGAGCACAGGCTCCGGACGTACAGGCTCAGCGGCCATGGCTCATGGGCCTAGCCGCTCCACGGCATGTGGGATCTTCCCGGACCGGGGCACAAACCCGTGTCCCCTGCATCGGCAGGCGGGCTCTCAACCACTGCGCCACCAGGGAAGCCCAAAATGGTGAATTTTATGATATGTGAATTATATATCAATAAAAGTGCAAAAAGTAAAAGTATATCAAGTGCTAGATGCCTCAGCAGCTGGAGACATACAAACAAAATACAGGAAGACTTTAGCTATATTCTTTAATTCTGATTTAAAGCACCCAGTTTCATTATATAGGTCAATGATAGAATGAAAATACAAATACACTCTTTGCGATTTCTCCATTCAAGAGGTGGAGTCTATTTCACCACTCCTTGAAACTGGAATGGTCTCTTGGCTTGCCTTGTCCAGTGGAATGTGGCGGAAATTGATGTGTGAGATATTGATGGGCCTCAGGAGAACTGTGCTTTCACTCTTGTTTTCTTGGAAAACTACAGGCATGTGACCAAGCATAAGAAAGAGAGAGTATGGAGGGAATAGCCTTAGCTTTCCCAGCCATCCCAGCTCTCTTAGCTGGAGGCCCAAATACAAAAGTGAGATCAGCAGAGACAAACTTTCCATGAAGAGCCCAGTCCAAATTGCCTATCCATGGAATCTTGAGCAAATAAATAGTAGTTGTTTGAAAACACTCAGTTCTGGGGTCATTAGTTACATAGCAATTTCCTATTTCGTGGGATGGCTATCATTTCTTAACAGGACTTTGCTGAAGACCATACTAAAAATAAGAAAGACTAAAATATCTGGCAGCATCTGACTAGACTTTTTTTTTTTATATCTTCTTTATATCCTCCTTCTTCTCTCCAACCTTGGTTTTGTAAGACCTTTCTAGCTCAGTCTTCTTCTGATTGAATAAAGGCCTGACCTCTAAAAGACCACAGCATCTTTAAGAGATTTCATGGGATAGGTCCAAATGGGCACCTGGTCTTATGCCAGAGAGAAGGATCTTGACTGAAAGACATGGAGGTCATTCCTTTTCGGCTCCTTGTTTCTTAGAATACCATGTGAGAGCCTGGCTCTACAAGATGCCAACTAGCTAGAAGCAAAGTGATATATAAGTTTATTTTGGGCAGTTATTTCCATACATATTTGCATGCTGACAATATATAAAAGCAGTATGGGTAACTGATTGGTCTCTTAACTTTTGGTTTAGCCATTAAGATCTGCAAAGCAGTGTTCACTGGTCCTTGGGACATTCAGTAGGTACTACTATAATGCCCATCACTATTACCATCACTAAAAATAGGTATTTCATGAACACCTAGTACATGTAATGAACCTTATCTACATCCAAGCTAGTCTCCAAATACTTCTATGTAATGCTCAACTTTATATAATTTATAATTCTTTATCTTCAATGACAATTAACATTATCATTGAATATATGGAACAATGATTGTTATATAATTGAATAAATTATCTAATTTTTCAACCTATTTAACAAATATTTATTGAGGGACTACCAGGTTTGACAATTTTCTAAATTTTCTAGGCACTAGGGATACGGCAATGAACAAAAAGTTACTGCTTTCCTGGAGAATATACTGTAGTTGGGGGTGGAAGGGAATTACAAATTAAATCTGTAGATTAGAAGATATGTCAAATAATGATAAATATTATGGAGAAAAATAAAACTGAGATGGTCTAGAGAGGACTGCTGGGGGAGATGTTACAATTTTAAGTGGAGAAATCAAATTGTGATGCAGGCTCAACAAAACCTTGACCAACCCATTTAGGGTCTCCGGAGCAAATATGGTCCATCAGAGTTTTCCCACATCAGGCCAAAATGACCCTGCTTTGCTTAGTCATTGGATGCAGGTGAAGTTGAGGCAGATCCTGAGGGAGTGACAACTTGAAGCCACCTTCCGACCACACTCTCTACATGTGCGCAACAATTTCCTCATTAAACGGGATCCTGGTGGTGCATCTTCATGTTTATCCCAGGAGCCAATAGAGCATTTGGGTAGAAGAGTAATGAGATATGACTAGTATCATAAAACAACGTGCTGGCTTCAGTGTTGTGAATAGTCTGTAAGGAGGCAAAGAAAGGATTAAGGAAGGCAATAGCTGAGGGAAGGAGACAGGGTAGGGGACTGTTTAATACAGATGAGATGTGATTATGGCTTGAACTAAGAGAGTAGCAATGGGGGTAGTAAGGAGGAGTAAAATTCTAAATGTATGTTCAAGTTTGTGCTGACAGTGTTCACTGACAAACGTCAGATATGAGAAAAAGAAAGCAATCAAAGATAACTTAAAATTTGGGGTGCTGAACAACTGGAAAAATATAGTTTCCATTTACTGTGATAAGGAAGTGTGTGAGAGGGATATCAGGAATTCGGTTTAGGACACATTAAATTTGTGGTGTCCATTCTATGTCAGAGTATAAACCTTGGGTAAGGAGCTGGACATAGAAATCTGTAGATCAGGGCATAACTGTCGGCTGTAGATGTAAGTTTTGGAGTCATTAGCATATAGATGATAATTAAAGGCATGAATTGACTGAATCATCAAGTTAGTGAGCATAGATAGAAAAGAGAAGCATGAGGCCGGAGCACTGGGGTGCAGCACTACATAATGGCTATGGACATGAGGAAGAATCAGCAATGGAGCCTCAAAAGGAGAGGCCACAGTAGTAGTAAAATATTTAGGACAGTGGGAGATCCTGAGAACCAAACAAAATGGTGTTGCAAGGAGGAATAGTCAGTTATGTCAAATGGTTCTGGTAGGTCAAATTCCAAAGTCATTTTCTACGGAAATAGATAAAACAGTTCCAAAATTCATATGGAATGACAAAATATCCCAATTGCCAAAGCAATCTTGAGAAAGAAGAACAAAGCTGGAGACTTCATACTTCCTGATTACAAAGCTATAGTAATCAAAACAGTATAGTACTGGCATAAAAACAGACACATAGGACAATAGAACAGAATTGAGAGCCCAGAAATAAACCCATGCCTAAATGGTTTAATAATATTTGACAAGGGAGCCAAGAATACTCAATGAGGAAAGGATTGTCTGTTCATTAAACGGTGCTGGGGAAACTGGATATTTACATGAAAAATAATGAAACTGGCCTCCTATATTATACCACTCACAAAAAATGACTCAAAATGGATTAAATATAAAACCTGAAACTGTAAAACTTCTAGAAGAAATCGTAGGAAAAATCTCCTTGACATCAGTTTTGGCAATGACTTTTGGGGTATGACACCAAAAGTACAAGCAACAAATACAAGAATAAACATGTAGGACTGCATCAAACCAACAGCTTCTGCACAGCAACAGAAACAATCAACAAAATGAAAAGGCAACCTACAGAATAGGAGAAATATTTGCAAACCATATATCTGATAAGGGGTTAATATTCAAAAAATATAAGGAACCCATACAACTCAATAGCAAAAAAAAAAGAAAGAAAGAAAAAGAAACATATATCCTGGTTTAAAAGATGGGCAAAGGACCTGATCATACTTTTTTTTTCCAGAGAAGACATACAAGTGGCCAACAGGTACATGACAAGGTGTTCAACATCACTTAACCCTCAGGGAAATACAAATCAAAACCACAGTGAGATATCACCTCACATCTGGTAGGATGGCTATTGTCAAAAAAATAAGAGACAAGTGCTGGTGAAGATGAAATAAATGGGAATTCTTGTAGGCTATTAGTGGGAATGTAAATTGGTATAGCCACCAAGGAAAACAGTATGAGGGTACACAAAAGATTAAAAATAGAACCACTATATGATTCAGCAATCGCACTTCTGTGTATATATCCAAGGGGAATAAAATCACTATCTCGAAGAGATATTTGCACCCCCATGTTTATTGCAGCATTATTTACAATAGCCAATACACGGAAACAACCTAAGTGTCCATGGTTGGGTGAATAGATAAAGAAAATGTGGCATATATATACAATGGAATATTATTCAACAGTAAAAAGAAGGAAATCCTGCCATTTGCAACAACATGGATAAACCTTGAGGGCACAATGCTAAGTGAAATAAATCAGAGAAAGACAGATAATGCATGATCTCACATATAGGTAGGCTCTTAAATAATAAACTCATAGGGCTTCCCTGGTGGCACAGCGGTTGAGAGTCTGCCTGCCGATGCAGGGGACACGGGTTCGTGCCCCGGTCCAGGAAGATCCCACATGCCACAGAGCGGCTGGGCCCGTGAGCCATGGCCGCTGAGCCTGCGCGTCCGGAGCCTGTGCTCCGCAACGGGAGAGGCCACAAGAGTGAGAGGCCCGCGTATCGCAATAAATAATAATAATAATAAACTCATAGAAACATAGAGTAGATTGGTGATTGCCAGAGGGCAGGAGAGGGTGTAAGGTAAAGGGTGAAGGTTGTCAAAGGGTTCAAACTTCCAGTTATAAGAGGAATAAATTCTGGGGATCTAATGTACAGCATGGTGACTATAGTTAACAATACTGTATTGTATATTTGAGAGTTGCTAAGAGAGCTTAAAAGTTCTTAAAAGTACTTCTTAAAAGAAATAAATGAAGTGATGTGTTAATAGATGTGTTAATTAATCTTACTGTTGTAATCATTTTGCAATATATATGTAATCAACATGTGCACAGTGAATTTACAAAATTTGACATGTCAATTATATCTCAATAAAGCTGGAAAAAGTGCTTCTTGCTAGGTCAAATGAAATGATGATCAAAAATTTACCACTGGGTTTAACAACATGGATGTTATTTGTGGACCCTGAATAAAGAGTCTACCTAATCTACCCAAGTTTCCCAATTTGGGGAATGGATGATAGTCCTGGGGGTGAGGGTTGAACTGGGCATTGTGGGTTTCTTGTGATGTTTGGCATAAACAGGGATAGAGGAACTAATGAGGGCTAGCTGCAGTGTCTTCTAAGAACAAGCTTGAATATCAAAGTTCTGTGATACTCTCAAATTAAAAAGAAGCAAAACTTGGTCATTTGCCTCTAATGTGGTGCTTTGTGCTACACAAGTGAGAAAGCCAGTGGTGGCAGAAGCTGGGAAGTCCTCCAGGATAAGGCTCAGGCAGATTCAGTGTCTGATGAGGACCTGCTTTCTGGTGTATTTTTGCTGTGTTCGCACTTGCTGAAAGGGGAGAGGAGTTCTCTCCAGTCTTTTTTATAAAGGCCCTAATGCCACTCATGACCTAATCACCTCCTAAAGACTCCACCTCAAAGTACCATCACAGTGGAATTTAGCCTTTCAACATATGAGTTTTCAGGGGACATAAACATTCAATCATCGTGTGGATGTATTTCTGGTGTATCCGTGGGGAGGAAGGCGATCTCCGCGTCTTACTCTTCCGCCATCTTCAAGGTCCCCCCTTGGTATCATCTTGACTATAGTTTTATTAATGGGAAACAGAAGCTTCAATTTTAAATAATAACAACAAAAGTAATAATAAAAGACACCGATTAGGGTTTATTATTTCTAGGCATTATTCAAAGCACTTGTGGTGACTAATTTGATTCTTTGACAACCCCATGTGGTAGTTACCATTATTATCCCATTTTACATATGGGAAAACTGAGATGTAAAATATTAAGAATTAAACAGTTGGAAAGTGGCAGTATTGGACATTGGAACCCTGGCAGTCTGGACCTTTACTGGGCCTGCTTTTAACTGCTTTGTTACAGTGCTTCTGAATGATCGTTCTTAAGAACAGATTTAATTTTCTTCTTATTTATAATTCTACCAATTTACAGTATTAAAAATAATGGAGAGGGGCTTCCCTGGTGGCGCAGTGGTTGGGGGTCCGCCTGCCGATGCACGGGACACGGGTTCGTGCCCCGGTCCGGGAGGATCCCACGTGCCGTGGAGCGGCTGGGCCCTCCGTGGAGCGGCTGGGTGAGCCATGGCCGCTGAGCCTGCGCGTCCGGAGCCTGTGCTCCGCAACGGGAGAGGCCACAAGAGTGAGAGGCCCACGTACCGCAAAAAAAAAAAAAAAAAAAAAAAAAAAAGGAGAAAAATGACTATTACATAAGAAGATTATTATTAGCATATAACTAATTTGAATATTCATTAATTCATTGCATTAAACACAGCATAATGCGTTTGCCTAAAGCTGGGGAAAATTAATTTATTGTGAAAGGACAAATGCCACTATAAATTTTTATTATAAAGATTGCAGATGGATGATGATTCTCTGTCATTCTAATATCTCTTTCTATAATTATAGTGAAGTAACTTTTTTCAGTCAAGTGCTTCCACACATTTCCAATATTTTTATCCATTATTCTCTTTTCATAGATGGTGATGCTTGAAATTTTGTAATGACTTTCCAGTTTTTTAAAATTAGACTATGCTGGAATAAAGAATTATATATGATATCCTAATGAAACAATTTCTATTATATTTAAAGTTTAGATTATTCTAATTAGAAAAAATGACAGTAAGATGCAGTTTAAATTTTTAAAAAATTGTACATCATTTAAATGTCTGCTTCCCTATTAGACTATACATTTTATATCCTTTGCACATCAGAAAAAAAATCGTATGAAATTTAAAATGAATATTTATAGTACATAAATGATCACAGTTCAGATACTATAAAATACATCTTTAAGTAAAAATACCATGTTCATAATATAATTTTATACATTTTTTATGAAGATATAATACTTCTAAAAAAGATTTCTTGGCTAACCCTTCCCACTTCAGCCATTTTCTTAATTTCCTTTGCAGGCTTCATCTGTCTCTACCCAAATGTTTGATATATAATGAAATTGCTCAAGACTATCCTACATCCTTTTCTTTCTCAAGCCATATTGTGAAAACCCAAATGCCTTCAAAGCCAGCAGGTATTGCAAATGTGTTAAAATGGCAGAAGAGAGGGGAAACTGTTGAACTGGAAAATTCATGCAATATCTAAATACTATTAAATTCAGAAAAAATTTAAAACATTTGGCTGGTAAAATTCAAACAATTTAAAAAATTAAATAATTAACCCTCTCTGTTGGCTTGATTCAGCTCATTGAAGGCCTCCTCTACTCCCTCCCTTTAGGAAATCTCATTTATGCCTCTGGCCTCACTTACCATTTGGCTAATGGCACTCAAATTTCTAGACCTTTTTTTGAGCTACGTATTTTTATATCCATTTGCCCATTTGACATTTCCAGTAAGATGTCCTATATTCAACATATCTCAGACCAAACCTCTCTAAATCTAGTTTTCTCCAAATGTTCCTTATCTCCACAAATTGGCTCCCACCCATTCAGCTGAACAAACAAGACATCATTAAAAAGTCTACAAATAACAAATGCTGGAGACGATGTGGAGAAAAGGGAACTCCCCTACACTGATGGTAGGAATGTAAATCGATGCAGCCACTATGGAGAACAGTATGGAGGTTCCTCAAAAAACTAAAAATATATGGCGTTTCCATTTGATCCAGGAAGACCACTCCTGGGAGTATATCCAGAAAAACCTATAATCTGAAAAGATATATGCACCCTATGTTCACTAGCAACACTATTTCCAATAGCCAAGAAATGGAAACAACCTAAATGTCCATTGACAGATGAATAAAGATGTGGTACATATATACAATGGAATATTACTCAGCCATAAAAAGAAATGAAATAATGCTATTTGCAGCAACATGGATAGACCTAGAGATTATCATACTAAGTGAAGTAAGTCAAAAACTTATATGTGGAATCTAAAATACGACGCAAATGAACTTATCTATGACACGGAAGCAGGCTCACAGACATAGAGAACAGACTTGTGGTTGCCAAGGGGGAGGAGGTGGAATAGGGTGGAATAGATTGGGAGTTTGGGGTTAGTAGATGCAAACTTTTATATATAAAATGGATAAACAACAAGTTCCTACTGTATAGCGCAGGAAACTATATTAACTATCCTCTGATAAACTATAATAGAAAAGAAAAATAAAGACAACTACGGGTTTCCTTGATGACTCCCTCTGCCTTACCTCACTTCCCTCCTTCTACTTTCCCCTGTCTGATGCCTTACCAAGGCCTGTCAGTTACACCTTCTTAACCTGTCTTTTCAGCCTTCTCTTCACCTCCACTACCACCAACTTTGTTTCATTGTCTATAATCTCTTGCTTGGACTTCTGTGACACCCATTTACAATCTTTTCATCTATTCAGCTTTCACTCAATCCAGTTCTCTACACTGAAACTAGAGTAATCTTCTTAAAATATAAATCTGATCTTATTACCCCACTGCTCAATACCCTTCTATGACTTCCCACTACTCTTAAAATAAAATTCGAACTCCTTAACGTGACTCCAGCGTTCTGTAAAGTTAGGCTTACCTCATCCTCAAACTTCATCATTCTCCTCTTAGCTCTTTGCACGGTAGCCCATCTGGCCTCCTGTAGCAGCGACTTCACTCCTTCAGTCCCTTCTGCCTCGAAAGTTTCTGCTATACTAACCTTGCCCAGAGCACACTCTTCTTTCAAGCCTCAGTTAAGTGTCATTCCCTAGGAAAGCCTTTCCTGAAACTGCCCAGCCTAGAAAAGGATTCCTTTGATATATACTTATGAAGAAATATGCCTTTTCTTATCACAGTTTGTATGTGCTCATCAGTGTGATGATTTGGTGAAAGCACGTCTCTTTCACTTAGCTGGAAGCTCCGGCAGAGCAGAGTTTTTCTGCTTTTGCTCAGAGATTACATGCCATCATAAGTATTTTTGAGTGAGCATATGTTTAAAGTATAATCTAATGCTCAGTACAACCAGTGATTAGAAAGACTTTCAACTTAGAAAGACTGTAGGAACACCTAACAAGCAGCCGAGCTTCTCAGGCCTTTACTGTTAGGGGATGCTGTTATTTTCCACTGCTCTGCTTGAGCCTAAGGCAACTCCATATATCCTCAGTGGGCAGAGTTTGCAGATAGACCTAACTGCGGTTCTCTGAGAACAGAGCCAGCGGCAGCGTAGGAAGAGTTGTTCTGTTATTTGCAATAGCACCTTCAGCTGCAGCCCACATGTCTTAGAGATGGCATCGTAACCATCCAGTGCTGACCTCCTTACTGTGGTTTCCAACAGTGGTTTGTACTTTATGTAGCAAATTGAGCTCTGCTGTCTTCCCCTTCCCAAGTTTGTTTGTAGGTTGACATTTGTAAATCCACACCAAGTTCTATTGTTTTTAACAATAATCCTAAAACAGGTGTAGGAAAAATCAACTGCCTTCAGGCAGTGACCCTCCCCCAATGGGAAATAATTCTACAGTATTCCTGTACGTGGATACCTTCTGTTAAAATATATTGGTCGCATATTTCTCAAGGTATGTGTTACAGCTCCACTGAAAAATTATAAAATCTTACAGGTCAAGTGATCATCAATTTCACTTTCATTTCTTTTCCAACTGACAAATGCAGTGTTTTGAACACAGTGGAAATTTCATCAATATAGATAACTAAAACATCAGGAACACTGGACAATTATAACAAGATACGGTAGTCTGTCTGGGAAACTGGGTATTTTGGCATGTAGAAATTTCATTATATTTTGGTGGTGATAAAAATGAATATTAGCAACTCTGAAAACCCTACATGTATTACTTTGTTTTCAGGACTGTATTAAGGCAAATCCCAAGCATTATGCGAACTCACCCTTAAATATATGCGTATGCATCGCTAGTGAATAAAGGCATTTATTTTTGTAATATAACCAGCATTATTACAGCTAACAAAATTAACGATAATTCCCTAATGCTAGTTAATACCTAATTTGTGTTGAAATTTTCCTAATTGTCTTAAAGATGTCTTTTTACAGTTGGTTTGAATATGGATCCAAGCAAGATACCACATTGCTTTTCATTTTTATGTCTCTTAAGTGTCCTGTGCTCTAACAATCTCCCCTCCTTTTTTCCTCCATGCCACAGTTTAGTTGAAGAAATTGTCTTTTATCTTGTGGAATGTCCTATACCCTGACTTTGGCTGATTGTTTCTTTGGGATATCATTTACCTTGTCTTGCTATGCCCTGTATTTCTTGTAAAATCATAGTAATATATAGAGAGATAGATTCAGATTCAGTTATGACAAGACATAGGTTATGCTCTGTACTTCTAAATGCATCACCTTAGAAGGCTTCACTTTCATTAATGCTTATAGTTAAGTAGTAAAAGCTTGACTCTTTCACAGCAATTTTTTACCTACTAATTAAAATCCTTGATTATTGCCCATATACAGTATTTAATTAGTTTGCAAAATGGTGATGTTCTCATTTTATCTGCATTTACAAGCTGTAACTTCTCCAAAGAACTTACTTTATTTGGCTAGGAGATTTTTAATTTTTCTCTTTTCTTAAAAATATCAATTTTGAAGCTAATAAGATATATTCTAACAAGTTTTGTTATATCTAATCAGTTTTAAAGATATTATTTCTTACAGGTTTTACTGTATCAGGTGTTTCAGTCCATTGCATTTTTTATACTGTCTGATGCTCAATCACATGTGTCTTAGACCAGTGGGATCCCATCAAGTTGGCTCCTACAATGTTTAGACATGGTACCCTGGGATCATTTTCTATATTTCCCACCCCAGACCTGGTATCAGCTATTTCTCCCAAAGAGCACTATTTCCTTTTAATGAGAAACAATATTTAGAAACCACAATCTGGGCCTTGAAGGTATCCTTTGCTGGTGAGTTGATACTGCTTTTAGGCTTTCTCAATGGACAGAGCTGGACAATGTAAATATATTAAGGGAAAATTTTTGAGTGTATATGGGGTTTTATATTCAAATGTACAATTACAAGATTTATACGTCTCTGGTTTTTTTTTAGTATCTAAGTCCTTGAATGCTGGGTGGGTGGGTGGGTAGGGGGGTGGATGAATGGATGGATAGATGAATGAGAGATAAATAGATAGGTTGGTAGATAGAAATGAAAATGTTTTCCTCTCCCAGGTTAAAAAACAAATTCACTCAGGTTTTCTAGTAGTTTTATAATTTTATTTTTTATTTTGAAATTTCTGGTTCATTTGGAATTTATCCTAGTACACTATATGTGGAATAGATAAAATTTTATTAATTTCCATATTCTTATCCATTTGTCCCAATACCATTCATTAAAAATTGATCTCCCATTGACTTGAGATGACACTTTTATCATTACTAAATTCTATACATATCTGATCTTGTTTTGCATATTCTATTTATTTTCATTGGTCTTTCAGTTTATTAGTAAAATAACACCATGCTGCTTTAATTCTGGAGGCTTTGAAGTGTTGTAATATTAGGTGTAAAATTCCTTCACTGCATACTTTTTCAGGATTTCCTTTGCTGACTTTGCTTATTTATTCCTTTTATGAACTTTATAATCAACTTGACTTTTTCCAAAGAACAATGTCATGGTATTTGGTGGGGTGTTGATTATATTTACACAATTAACTTAGAATTGACACCTTTATGAAGTTGAATTTTCATACTCAAGAATAAGGTATACATTTCCATTTGATCATGTATCCTTTGCTTCTTTGATGAGTATATTTTTTCTCATATCTTTACTGCACTTTTGAAAGTTTCTACCTAAATACATAATCATCATCATTATTTTATCTTAAATAGAGCCTTTCTTTCCATTATGTCTTGAAAGTGGTTATTGCTATTGTTTGTAAATACTAAGGCTATTGCTTTAGGAACGTTAATTTTATATCCTGGCACGTTACTTAACTCTTTTACGGTTTGTAGTAGATTCTAATTGATTCTTTGGGTTTTGTTTTTGTAATACAATAACTTCTGCATGTAATCTTCTAGATTCTTATGAGATAAACACACACACCCCAACCGGGTTAGATAATAGCTCCAATTTAATGTGAAATACAACTGAAGATGCTAGGTCACTTGTCTTGTTGCAGACTTCATTGGTAATATTGCTAGAGTATTCCCATTGATTAAGTGTTAACTTTTGAATTGGAGTAATACAGATTTTATTATATTTAGGAAATTTCTTTTAACTATTAATTTAGTAAATTATGTTTTTCTTAGATCTATTAATATGTATTGTATTAAATTTCCAAATTTTGTATCAAACATATAGAACAATAATATTTTGGTCATTGTATAAGAGACTCCTATTTTCCCTTTATCAGTATTCATCAATTTTTTACACTTTTGCCCCTTTGTTTACCATTCTTCCCCTTTCTCTCCCTCTCCATACATACGTATTAATATGTATATATGTGTGTGTATGTGTGCACACACACATGTGGGTGCACACACAGGGCATATGTATATATATTTTTACTGAACCATTTGGAATTAAGTTGGAGGTACTATGCCCTTTATTCAGTGTGTACTGATGGCTTGTGTTTTTCCTTAATAGTTACCTTAATATATGCACTTAGTCCATTATTTTACCAATCTACCACTTACATAATAATGTAACAATAATGGAATTAGTGAGTAAATTCCTCTTCATTCTTCTCTCCCTTTTCCCCAGAATTGAATTAGATATGATACCTCTAACACAAATTCACATCCTGTGAGCCAGCAAACTTGTATATTCCATACACTCTGCTTTTCTTACCCACTGTTTCAGCTGTAATACATTTCTTTTGTCAGAAAACATATTTATACTCTCTTTGTCATATTATCCCTATTGATTGCTGTTAGCTTTACAGTTACATATATTCAATTTATTTTAGTCATAATTTTGCAGTGAAAATGCTAAAACTTCCCCTAAATTCATGGTGGGCTCCTTCTCTAATACATTCTCAGGAATGGATCATGGGATCAATATTCCCTTGTCCTTTTGCAAATTTATAACAGTATGATTTAAAATGAGTTTGGCTCCATTTAAGACCTGAGCCCATACTTTTTCCTTGAGTATTTATATCTCCATTGTCTTATGTTATGAAGTGTTGCTGATGATGTCTGTTGCCAATCTCATTATCTTTCCCTTATACATGATTTGATCTTTTTGCCTATATGCTCAAGAATTCTTTCTTTAACTTTAAACCCAATAGCTTTACTAGCAGTTGTCTCAGTAGTGACCATTCACCAATAATTTTCCCGACTGCACCACGTACCCTTGTAAATATGTAGGTTCAAGCCTTTTATTGTTCAAGATTATATGAATTATTAGTATTTGTGATATTTTTTCCTTCTTAGAATCACCTATTATATCTATATGACATCTTCTTTTCTTGTATTCTTTATCTAACCATCCATCCATACATACATATAATTTCTGTTTGTTATTTTTCCTCCTTTTTATCTTTTGTTTTCCTTACTTTACCTTCCATGGTATTCATTCAAGTTTATTCTAGTTGAGCATTCCTTACTGAAAAAAATACTTCTTTCTTTTTTGTTCTAATTTTGTACTTAGCTCTGAAAACTATTTTCAAATCCTCCTCTTGTTTTATAATCTCATTTTTGAGATTTTTGAATTTGTACTTTCAATTAAGCACATTAGAGTTTTCTTAATTTACATGATTTACTTCTGATTTGTAGTCGGACTTTTTAGTGGACCTTCCTTCATGTTTGTGTATTTATAGTAAGTTCATTTTCTTTCCTTTTTTCCTTTCAACATCTTTGTATAAAGTTTGATCATAATCCATTTCTGTTATTCATGTTAATTGACATGGGTTTTCTTGTACTTTAGAGGGATGTTTCTGTGATGGTGTGTGGGTCAGGGTAGCTTTATTTCTTGATAGCCCTCTTCCATCATAAAGCATTAAAAATATGTCTTCTTTGTGTGGCCATGTCCACAGTTCTAAGAACTACCTCCTTAGGACCTTTTCCCATCTACTACTCAGAATCTGAAACTTCTTGCTCCTTTATGCCTAAGATTTTTGCCTCACTCAATTTTCCATCTAGTCACAGAAATTTTTTTAACCCCCTTGGGTCTCTGTTCTTCCATAAGAGAGTTTTTGTTCAATAATTCCAAACTCCTTCATGGGCGAACTTAACTAGCACCTTCTGATATTTTCCTTGTTTTGGAACTCACTCTCAAATTGGAGCCAGTGTATCCTTATCCAACTTTCATGAATATTCTTAGCTCTGAATGGCTAAGGATTCCAGAAAAAGAGAGTTCTTTCTTTTTGCACGTGAATCTTTTGGCTTACTTATTGTTTCTGAGCTCTTAGTACCACAGGAGCTCCCTTTCTCTGTACTTTCTTTGTCCTGTACAGATCATGCTACAGGTGATGGTTTGACACCACCAATTTTTATTCTCAAAAGTTGATAGGGATATTTTGTCACTAGATTTTTTCCAGATGTTTATGGATTTTTTTTTCTTTTCACTACTCTGATTATTTGTTTTATGAAAAGATTGAGGAGATTTGAAGACTACACTAATAAATCTCCTTTTTACACACTGTCTGCACTCTCAATTCTCTATCCTCTCCATTTTCACAACTTTCTGCAAATACTAATACTGTACTAAAATAATATTCATCTTGGCTTTTAAAAGAAGTGAAGTATATCTTCATTGTCATTATACAGAACAACTTTTCAGTATAAATTTTAAACCAAAAAGCAATATTCTCATGAGATCCATGCTGTTTTTTCACAGCATAAATATTTTATAAAGTGCTTGTCAATCAAACTCGTCAATACAGTAGGTGTAAATATTTAAATGACCCTGTGGAGATAAAGGTCAAGTGCGGTCAACATATTAGCATTAGTTTCCTTTTTGAAGTTAAAAACATTGTTTCTGATTAAAAAAAACTCGGTGGACCCTATTCTAAGGCTGAAGTTCAGCAGTGTGGGTTACTAGTGATCTTTGGAAAAGAATTCTTAGCAAATTACTATCATACAGTGTGACAACCACACTCTAAGTGGACTCTCAATGAATCACATCCTTCTGCCAAAGGGCATTCCCTTGATTAGGTTATATTATATTGCAAAGGTGTTGGAAAGTTTCTCCTATGGTTATGTTTGGTTTGTATAAGATTCTGTATTAGCAGAATTTGGCCAGAGATTCTTCTGATGGCCTTGACGAAATAAACAGTTAGGTTGTGAACTGCCTATGGAGAGGGCCCCACAGCAGGGACCTGTGGGCAGCATTTAGGGCATGAGGGTGTCTTCCAACAGCCACAAGGAAATGCATTCTTCTAACAGCTGGTGCTTGGATGCAGATTCTTATCTAGTTGATCTTTCAGTTGAGAACCTGTGAAAGCCTGAGCAGTGGACCTACCTAAGCTGTCATGCCTTGACTCCTGACCTACAGAAGCTGTGAGATAAAAGATGTGTGTTGTTTTAAAGTGCTAAGTTTTTGGTAATTTGTTGTCCATCAGTAGAAAACAAATACACAGAGCATTACGAAGAGAAAAAGTGAAGGGAGGAGAGAAGGGAAAAGAGAGGGGAGAAAGGAAATATACACTGACATGGATGTTTTGACTATGTGATCTCAGTAAGGGTTAGAACCTCTCAAATCCAGTGGCTTTTCTTCAAATACATTAGAAAATGATAGTGAACTTTCAGAATTACATTAATTACTAGGCAGACATGTTTTTTTCTTAGTGGTTGGCATATCTTGTGTGTACTATCTCTTTGCTTACAGATTATTTTTTAGCAAGTTTTAGGGCCTAAAAATTGTGTGTGTGTATGTGTGTGTGTAGATAACAGCATGGATTTATATCTCTATAATATATATAATACCTCTCTAGTACATCTTGTGCATAACCAAATATGCACATACACATACATATACATACACCTTTATACATATGCACACATAATTTAATCTGAAGTTACTTGACATTCAATTCCCTTATGGCTTCTAATGAAAATTTCTTCTCTACAAGATTTATTAATTATTTTAGGCAAAAACAACTGAGAAGAAAATACAAATTCAAAATAAAGACTGGTAGGTAAAAAATGTATAGTGAAATACATGCAACTATATTGTACTGACGTTTTTAATATAGTTTTATTTCTGCCTTTTTTATGCCCCTTGATTATATGGTTTCAAAGTTTATTCAGTACATCTTTAATAATAAAATACTTCTTTTGTTATTTTAAACAAAATTATTTAGTAAACCTGGCAGAAAGAAATGCATGATAAATATAAACTTCAACATATCATGGTAAATAATATTTTAAAACAGAATTCTTTATTTGGAAAATATGTTTATTATAATATGGGTTCCTGGAGTTCTTATGATAAGTCTTGGTGCTGAACTGCAGTAAGGTAAGATTCAGTCCCTACTGAGCCCCACAAATATTTAAAGACTTTTTCCAAAATAACAGGCTAGGTAATTATAGCACGTAGAATTGGAAGATATCTTAGAAGTTTCTATTCTAATCACATTTCATAGAGGAGGAAGTGTCAGGTTAAGTCACTCATCCAAGGTACCACAGTGGCCAAGTAGCCAAAGTAGGATTTGAAACTGTGTCCTGATTTATTTGTACTTCACTGTTCTTAGCATTATTCTGAAACTTTTCTAGTTAGACTAGTAGATCTCAAAATAAAAATTTGTAGTGGCAAATATTTATTGAGTGCCTTTTATGTTCTGAGTCATAACCCAATGGAGTCAACCCTAATATTATCTGTGTTTCATAGATGAGGAAACTGAGGCTGCTTCAATCTATGTCTGACTATCATGGTGAGTAAATTGGAAAGCAAGGATTCAAACTCTCTTTATCTGGCTCTGGGATCTGGAGTACTCACCATGGTTCTAGCAGTCAGTCCTCTGTCCCTCATTTCACTCCGACTAAGTCAGGGATGCACCCTAATTATTCTCATGAACTTTATGACTTTAGTAAATAAAAGGAATTTTACTCTCCTAAATAAAGCGAACTGCTGATCTAATCCAAACAAGCCATTTTTAAATGAGGAAACCAACAAGAGTTAGTGATATTTCCAAAGTCATGTGGTTAGGTCTGAGGATAAGTCAAGGTCTAGGACAACTAAAGCCTGCTCTTCATAGTTAAAGAAAAAATGCAAAGTTGAATGGACACCCAGTGATTGATTAAACAGGGCAAAGCCAGAATAAGCAAATAGTGGAGAAAGAGGCTATAGCAGTAATGTCCTCTATTGAGTTGGCTAAAAAGTTCGTTCGGGTTTTTCCATACGACATTATGGAAAAATTCAAACGAACTTTTTGACCAACTCAATACAAAGGAAACTTCAAAGTTTAACAGCTGAATAAGCAAGTGCACAAATTGCTCTGACATATTCTTCCTTTTATCTCATACTCTTCTTTTTGTTTCTTGCATCTTCTTTTGTTTTCTCAGCCTTTCCTGTCTTTTAGTTCCCTCTCAATGCTCTGATGCATGCCCAAGTGGGGCAGGATTTGGTAAACATTGTTAAGGATGGAGAATTCCAGGCTGTTTTTTGTCTTGTCACATCCTGAGTCTGACTGAGTCAAAAATAGAAGTATTCTGTTCTTAATTTCTGCCACCTTCTCGCTGCAGTTTTCACAAAGGCCTGGTTGAGACAGTTGCAACTCAGAGGTGAGAAAGATCCACTGGGCTTGTCATGTCCCTCGGAGATCAGCACTGTGAGGGATTCTAGAGGGAGGAAGCATAATGCATGCCAGGCTTATGGCTACCTTAGGATACCTTCCCAGGTGAGGTGAGATGGCTGAAAAAGAGGTTTGGAAACTAGCATTGGTAAAAGTCCACAGAGGTCTGGGTGAGGAGGAACAGGTGAATGTCCTGGCTTGCAGGCAAAGCAGGGTTTTGGTAAAGCTTGGGAATAGGCAACGGTTCATTGTCCAGGAACACACTGGCTATCAGCACCAAGCAAATCCAGTGAGAACCATGCAGGCCACAGGAAAAAGAGAAGCACAGTGAGACTTCTGTCTAGAAAGTGCTGTGATGGGAGGCAGGACATCAAGCAGGACACTCCTGGACGGATCACTCAAAGCAGAAACCAATGAACAGGAACTGGGTTACTAGGCAAGAACTGCTTAACAAGGAAAAGGCAAGAGCTGGTTATAAAAACATGTTATATAAAAGAAAGAACGAATTATAAAAAACAAATAATGCTAGTCTAGAGAAATATCAAGAACTACAAGACTGACATTATCAAACTACTGAATTCCTGGATAAGATTCTTTAAAGATCTCCCTACATTTGATTCCAGAATCTGTGGCAGGGCGAGCATGTAGGTCACAGAGCTTAATTAGCATTTGATTTGGGCATCTGAGGAATGCAGGACAGAGAAATGCTTCAGCTTCGGTAAGGCTTCCATTGAATTGTTGCCACTTGTTCTAGCCAGGTGATTTCTGTTATTTCTAACTGCGCCTAAGGAAATTTTCAAATGATAAATTGGGCCTGAAATTCTAATTTGGGGTTTAGTCTCATGAGGGGAAAGTTTTTTAACTTTGAACTTCAAATCTTAAACATAGATTAATTTATGTCATGAGGCCAAATCATCATTTGTTTCTTTGAATATGCTATTTTATATATTAAAATTTAAATATTTTATCAAGGCTTTTATTAACAAGATATATCTCACAACAAAAACTAGCCCTTAATCTAATATAAAAATAAATGTATAATAAATATTCTTTATTACATATTTTCTATTATATATTAATAGAATAAATTTTCCTTATTAATATATGTATTCTTTTGAGTCTAATTTTTTTCTCTCAGCATCATTTGAAATTCACCTATAATATTGAAACATGGTTATAGTTCATTTATTATAGTTCATTTATTCTCATTGTTGTATAGTGTTTCATTTGCCAAATTTGTATAGTGTTTCATTTGCCAGAATTCATTTATATTGATGAGCATTTGGGTAGTTTCTGACTTAGAGCTATTGTGAATAGTGCTGCTATGAACACTTCAGTGCATGTTTTTTTAGAAAATATGTAAATGTATTTCTGTCAAGTGGAGTGGAATTCTGGGCCATAGGTTATGCTCATGTCAGTTTTAGGGGAAGCTGACAAATAAGCAGTGCTTGAGAGTCTGAGATTTTCTGTGTCCTTGTCAACACTTATTTTCTGTTTTCATTATTTTAGCCATTCTGGAGCCTGTGTACTGATGTTGTTTTGGGTTTTAGCTTTTATTTCTTTGATGACTGGTGAGCTGAGCAGCTTTTTCTATGTTTACTAAATAGTTGAATATAATATTTTTCTTTAATTTGCTTCAGATTTTTTGCATTTTTATGTTTGGTTGCCTTTTTTGTTTGTTTTGAGTTCTTTATGTAATTTTATATGAGTCTTTTGTTGAATATACATGGCATAAATGTCTTCTCCCACTCTCTGTGGTTGCCTTTTCATCCTTAGTGGTCTTTTTTGATAAGCAAGAGTAATTAATTTTAACAAAGTTAAGTTTATCAATTTTTTTGTCATTGTTGGTGTGTTTATATCCTATTTAAGAAATCTTTGTTTACTGTAAGGTTCAAAAGATGTTCCCTGTTTTTCTCTAAATGTTTCATTGATTTACTTCCCAAATTTACATCTGAAAACCATTTTGTATTTACTTTTTGTGAATGGTATGAGGTAGAAAGTCAAGATATTTCCACACCCCTCATATGGATATTAATTGCCCCAGAACTATTTATTAAAGACACCATCTTTGCCCCACTGTATTGCAGTGATGTATTTTGACATGACATTTCTAGAGGAACTTTTAAAAGAAAGACATGTTCTAGACACATGCCATTATCTTTCCCATTGTTACTTAAACTTTTTTTTGACTTATCTTAAATTGTAGATTGCAACAAAAAAACCTTAGCTAGTAATGTGTCAAAATTTTAAGGCCATGGTGTCAAAGCGTTGCTGGATTGCTTATCTTTTAGAAGCCAAACATTCTGTCTTTCTCAGACACGGTCTGTTTCCTTATCACTATTCTTCCAGTCAATTATCTAATTTCGTTTAATTTGCCTTTCTAACTCACAGAATAGCTACTTCCTTTATCTGAAGGAGAAAAAAAATTAAGAAATATATAAATATTCATATTAAGGCTTTGAAAACATTAAAAAAAAGAAAAGCTTGCTTTTTTTGTACTCCTTTCCTCAATTTTCTTTGTTGGGTACTACAATCTCTCCCTCTCTCTTTCTCTCTCTCTCTATATATACACACATATATATAAATATTTATTTTTTTATAGATACTTATATATTTATATATATACACACTCACATATATATGTATATGTGTATATATGTATATATAAATATATATTTGCAAAAGATGCTCTGTTTTAATCACAGTCTTGGAAAAAATTGGACTGGTGGCTTTAGGCCACTAACTATTTCAAACACAACATTTCTTTCATAAAAGACTGCATCCTTGTAATGGACAAAATATTTTTTAAAAAGTCACAATGTCTTAAATATAAAATATTGTGTTCCTATGTCTGACTGAAAGTTTTTATACTTTAAGTATACTTAAAGTATTTAAGTATACTTAAATATACTCAACAAATGTATATTGACTGAAATTTACTCTATACTTTAAAGATTGTGACAGTCCATCTCTATATGTATATTTATAAACATACATACATATATATTCATATATAAGCACATATAAAAGACTTTTATTCAAGGAAAATATAATCAAAATGTATTTCTGTGCATATATTTATATGCAATTTTACACACATGCATATTATTTTCTAAGTATTTATATGTCCTTAGAGTCTTTTTTTAATGTTTTAAACTCTAAATTCCTAAGGGAGCCTGGCTTTAAAATAGTTCTCTTTGCACATTTATCACAACACCAATATATGTAATAAATGATTTTTATGTCAATTCTTGAGGTTAAGCCTCAAGGTTAGATCCATAAGTGAGTCAATAAAACATTTTTACTTTCATGCTAGATTGTTATAGTTTAATTTTATCTCCGGGAAAATAGTATATACAAAACTAATTTTAATCTTAAGTCTTATTCCACTGTATGACCTAAAATTTAAATTCATAAGCTGTAATGTCAACACTAAGAAAACACATTTGGCATAGAGTGATTTTAATAACAGCCTAGATTTGATAACATTAGACCATGAGGAAGTTAAATTACCCAGAGCAGAAAACGATGCATCGCTTGTTAGATCAAACCTCTTCTCCAGCTGAAAATTCACAAAGGGAAAATGAAGTGTATGAAGAAGACTGATTCTCAGCAACATTGACGGTAGACCTGTCAGAGTGGAAATAAAGACTTAACGATTCTGAAGACACAAAGGCAATAGCTTTAGCTGTTTAAACCTAGCCAGAAGACACAGGATGAGAACAAAAGGTGATTTCATCCCAGGGGATTAGAACCATTTCGTCTTTGGATAGTAGAGATTCAGGGACTGTAAGTCAGCAGAGCAGTATATATGGTCTGTTGCAATGGTCAGTAAGTAATATTTTATAGAGTTAAACTCATAAATGCTAAGATTGATCAGGTGTGTGAAACACATAGACATTACTCCTGGAATTATTAGCAGTCACCTGCAGTTTAAAATGGAGTTTCACAGGAGACCATAAAATAGACGTAAATTCTATGAGCACTTACATGATAAAGTTTTCATTGCTAACATGACAATTAAATCAGACAATGAACAAAAGCCTTGGCTGTGCTAGTTATCTGGCTAATAAATTCTAGTCAGTCTCAAGTAACAACCTTAACCTTAAGGTTCTACTGTCTCCTAGGGTCTCTTAGGCATATTGGTTTGTATTGAGAGGGAAGCAGGAAAACTGCATCTTTCCCAGAGGTTTTAGCTCATGGCATGGGAAAACATAACCTCCCTGTTAGGTGATGGATTTTTATGCCTCTCTCCGTGATCTAGGGATTAAGATCTATCCTGGGTGTGGTTGACCCCATATTTATTGGAAAATCTAACCAGGACATCAAAGGGGCTTTGCCCATGAGTATTCTGGCTTTAAAAACAAAAAGACATGGGAGATTTTTTTTCTAGCACAGAATTCCAAATTTTTATTTGCTAATATAGGCTTCCAAGTCTTATGGCTTTCTGTTTACAATTAAAATGATTATGAAACATATTGTTAAGGCATCAATAGAAGTGAGGTCAATCAGATACAGAAAGTCGTACATCTTTCAGAGGAACAATATGGGGAGGGAATATGCTACTGTTCTGACTGTAATGTTATTTTGAATAATTTTTTATTTTTAATTTATAGAATAACCACATGTTAAAAATTATCTGTAAGGCATAATACAGAGATGATGGAGAGTATACTCTGAGACAAGGAGTAGAACGGCACTGATGCTTTCCTGTTTATTCTTTACAGGATTTTACATAATTCATTGACTTTAAGTGAATTGTAACCTACCTCCATCTTTGTGATTTCTTGAGATAGGGAAAGCATCCTATCTAGAGCACCCAGGGAAAACTCCCGTGAATTTTAGCTTAGCTCAGACACTCAAATTGAAGTTTAGGTATTTTCTCATCTCTTCAGGGAAACGAAGTGTCATAGTCACATGAAACACAGAATGGGCGGTAAAATGAACCATTTAGGTGAATCCTAACAGTTTTCTGCAAAGTAAGCCATGTTTACAGAGTACCTGAGTTGTCTGTAAGTTTTCATTTTGTAGAAAATTTCATGGTTACAGAGAAATTTCTGGAATAGTTAACTTGAACAAATGCTTTCTAGCAGCAAACAAATTCATTTGACCAAAAACGCTGCTAGAGGTAAGCCACACCATCTTGTTTCCAGTTCTCATTGGAGAACTGAGTGGATAATCCATAGGCCCACCTAGAAACTCAGCTTTAGCTGAGGGACTCCAACATATCCACTGATACACCAGGTAATAGAACCAAGACAATGAAGTATGGGCAGTAAGTTTTTCGCTAGAAAAATCTAAACTTAAGTGGACAACTGATGCAGGAGGACTGAGAGGGGACAGAAAGGACCATGAGTTTAAAAAGACAATACAGAGAAGAATAAAATAAAAAATTATTTTTTCTGGTTTTATTGAGATATAATGACATAATGTATTAGTTTAAGTTGTACAACATAATTATTTGATATACATATATATTGCTAAATGATTACCACATAAGTTTAATTAACGTCTATCACCACGCACCTTGCAAGTTTTTCTTGTAATGAGAACTTTTAAGATCTAAACTTAGAAAGCTTCAAATATACAATACAATATTGCTAACTATAGTCACCATGCTATATATTACATCCCCAGAACTTATTTATCCTATAACTGGATTTTGTACTTTTTGAGCACCTTCACACATTTCTCCCATCTACCCCCTGCCTCTGGCAACCATCAGCTTGTTCACTTTTTCCGTGAGTTTAATTTTTCAGATTCCACATATAAGTGAGATCATACGATATTTGTTTATCTCTAACTTATTTCATTTAACATAATACCCTCAAGGTCCATCCATGTTGTTGCAAATGGCAGAACTCTTTCCTTATTATGGCTGAATAATATTCCATTATATACATATATATATATATATACCATAATTTTTTAATCTATTCACGTATCACTAGATAGTTGTTTCAATGCTGTGACTACAGTAAATAATACTGCAATGAACATGGGGGAGCAGAAAACTCTTTGAGATAGTGATTTTATTTCCTTTGGCTATATACCCAGAAGTGGGATTGCTAGATCATGTGGTATTTTTAACTTTTTGAGTAACCTCTATACTGTTTTTCCTACTGGCTGCATCATGTTACATCCCAATCAACAGTGCACAAGGGTTTCCACTTCTCCACATCCTAACCAGCACTTGCTATCTCTTGTCTTTTTGATGATAGCTATTCCTACAAGTATAAGGTAATATCTTATTATGGTTTTGATTTGCATTCTGGGATGATTAGTGATGTTGAGCTCTTTTCATGTACCTGTTGGCCATTTGCATGTCTTATTTGGAAAAATGTTTATTCAAATCCTCTGCCCATGTTTTAAATCAGATTGCTTGGGGGTTTTTGCTACTGAGTTGTCTGAGTTTCTTATATACTAACCCCTTGCCAGATATATAATTTGCAGATATTTCTCCCATTTCATATGTTGCCTTTGCATTTTGTTGATGGTTTCCTTTGTTGTGCAGAAGTTTTTTAGTTTGATGTCATCCCATATGTTTATTTTTTTATTTTATTATCTCTGTTTTTGGTGTCTAAGCCTAAAAAGTCATTGCTAGGACTGATACCAAGGAATTTACCTCTGTTTTCTTCTAGTATTTTTATGGCTTCAGTTCTTATATTCAAGTCTTTAATCCATTTTAAGTTGATTTTGTGTATGATGTAAGATAAGGATCCAATAACATTCCTTTGCATGTGGCTGTCCAGTTTTCCCAACACCATTTATTGAAGAGATTATTCTTTCCCAATTGTATATTCTTGGCTACTTTGTTGAAAATTAATTGACCGTATATATATATGGATTTTTGGGGGGGCTTTTCCCATTGATCTATGTGTCTGTTTTTTTTAACTCAAGTATAGTTTTTTACAATATTAGTTTTAGGTGTACAACATAGTGATATATTTTTATAGATTATACTTCATATAAAGTTATAAAATATTACCTGTATTCCCAGCACTGTATATTACATCATTGTATCTTATTTTAGACCTAGTAATTTGTACCTCTTAATCCCCTTCCCCTATCTAGCTCCTTCCCCCACCCCTCTTTCCTGTGGTAAACACTAGTTTGTTCTCTGTATCTGTGAGTCTGTTTCTGTTTTGTTATATTCGTTCATTTGTTTTATTTTTTGATTCCACACGTAAGTGAAAACATACAGTATTTGTCTTTCTCTGTATGACAGTTCACTAAGCATAATATCCTCTAGGTCCAGATATGTTGTGGCAAATGGCAAAATTTTATTCTTTTTTATGGCTGAATAATATTCTATTTTATGTATGTGTATGTTTGTGTTTATATATATAATCTTCTTT
This sequence comes from Neophocaena asiaeorientalis asiaeorientalis, assembly GCF_003031525.2. Classification (NCBI taxonomy): domain Eukaryota; kingdom Metazoa; phylum Chordata; class Mammalia; order Artiodactyla; family Phocoenidae; genus Neophocaena; species Neophocaena asiaeorientalis. Next base: position 11,848,288 of record NW_020185336.1, on the reverse strand, counting down.
ATCCATTCATCTGTTGATACAAACTTAGGTTGCTTCTATATATTGGCTATTGTAAATAATGCTGCCATAAACATTGCTGTGTGTATATCTTTTCAAATTAGTGTTTTTGTTTTTTCAAAAACGGTGGTTAGAGGTCATGAAGTAGGTGCTAATGCCTTAACCACATGAATATTGTCAGGCCTGAGAGGCTCTGCCATTCTTGTCAGGGGCAGTGCTAATCTTCTCTCCTTTTATACAACACTCTATGTGTCTGTTTTTATGCCAATATCATACTGTTTTGATTACTATATAACTTTTATATACTTTTATAACATAATTTGAAATCAGGAAGTGTGATGCCTCCTGCTTTGTTCTTTTTCAAGATTTCTTTAGCTATTTCATGTGTTTTGTGGTTCCATAAGCTTTAAGATTATTTTTTTTCAATTTCTGTGAAAAATCCCTTTGGAATTTTGTTAGGGATTGCATTGAATCTGTAGATTGCTTTGAGTAATATGGGCATCTTGATAATGTTATGAACATGGGATATCTTTCCATTTATTTGTGTCTTCTTCAGTTTCTTTTATTAATGTCTTACAGTTTTAAATAAACAGATTTTTCACCTCCTTGGTTAAATTTATTTCTAGACATTTTATTATTTTTGATGCAATTGTAAATGGGATAATTTTCTTAATTTCTCTTTCTGATAGTTGTTAGAGTATAGAAACACAACTGAGTTTTGTATATTGATTTTGTATCCTGCAACTTTACTGAAATCATTTATTAGTTCCAGTAGTTTTTAGTGGAGTCTTTATGGTTTTCTGTATATAAAATCATGTTATCTGCAAATAGAGACAGTTTTACTTCTTCCTCTCCAGTTGGATGCCTTTTATTTATTTTTCTTGCCTAATTGCTCTGACTAGAACTTCCAGTACTATGTTGAATCAAAGTGGCAAGAGTGGGCACCCTTGTCTTGTTCCTTTTCTGAGAGGAAAAGCTTTCAGCTCTTCACCATTTAGTATGATGTTAGCTGTAGGCTTGTCATATATGGCCTTTATTATGTTGAGGTATGTCCCTCTATACCCACTTTGCTGAGAGTTTTTATCATGAATGGATGTTGAGTTTCATCAAATACTTTTTCTGCATCTATTGAGATGTTCATATGATTTTTATTCTTCATTGCCTATGGTGATATATCACATTGTTTGATTTATAGATATTAAACCATCCTTGCATCCCTGGAATAAATCCCACTTGTTCATGTTATGATCCTTTTAATGTGCTGTTGAATTTGGTCTGCTAATATTTTGTTGAGGATTTTTGCATCTGTGTTCATCAGGGATATTGGCCTATAATTTTCTTTTCTTGTGGAATCCTTTTCTGGCTTTGGACAGGGTAATGCTGGCCTATTAAAATGAGTTTGGAAGTATTCCCTCCTCTTCAGTTTTTTAGAAGAGTTTGAGAAGATTTGGTATTAGTTCTTCTTTAAATGTTTGGTAGAAGTCACCAGTGAAGGCATTTTGATCCTGGAGGTTTCTTTGTCAGTGTTTTTTGGTTACTAAATCAATCTCCTTACTGGAAATTTGTCTTTTCAGATTTTTTGATATTACTTTCTGATTTCAATCTTGATAGATTGTATGTTTCTAGGAATGTATCCATTTCTTCTAGATTGTCCACTTTGTTGGTGTATACTTTTTCATATTAACATCTATGATTTTTTGTATTTCTGTGATATAAATTGTAGTGTGTCTACTTTCATTTCTAATTTTATCTATTTTAGTTCCCCCTCCCCCACTTTGGTGAATCTAGCTAAAGGTTTGTCAGTTTTTTCAAAAAAACAGCTCTTAGTTTCATTGATCTTTTCTATGATCTTTTCTATTGTCTTTTCAGCCTCTATTTCATTAATTTCCACTCTGATTTTTTATGTGCTTCTTTATACTATCTTTGGGCTTTGTTTATTCTTCTTTTTCTAGTTCCTTGAGGGGTGAAGTTAGGTTTTTAATTTTAGCTCTTTCTTTTTTCTTAATGTAGGCCTTTACTGTTATGAACTTCTCTCTTAGAACTGCTTTTGTTGCATCCCATAAGTTTTGGTATGTTGTGTTTCCATGTTCATTTGTCTTAAGACAGTTTTTGATATCTCTGTTTCATTTTTTTCTTTGACCTATTGGTTGTTCATGTTGTTTAATCTCCACATATTTGTGAATATTCTACTTTTGTTTTAGTAATTGATTTCTAGTTTCATATCATTGTGTTTGGGAAAAAATGCTTAATATGATTTCATACTTTTAAAATTGACTTGTTTTATGGCCTGGCATAGGATCTATCATGGAAAATGTTCCATGTGTGCCTGAAAAGAATGTGTATACTGCTGGTGTTGGGTGGAATGTTTTATAAATATCTCTTAAGTCCGTCTGGTCTAACATGCAGTTTAAGTCTAATGTTTTCTTATTACTTTTCTTTTTGGATGATGTACCCATCATTTAAAGTGGGATATTGAAGTCCCCTACTAGTATTGTATTATTGTCTATTTCTCTCTTTAGGTCTGTTAGTATTTGCTTTATATATCTAGGTGTGTCTATGTTGGGTGCATAAATATTTACAAATGTTAGGTCCTCTTATTGGATTAATCCCTTTAGCAATATATAATGACTTTTTTGCTTATTATCAGTCTTTGATTTAAAGCATTGTTTTGACTGACATAAGTTTGGCTATCTCTGCTCTCTTTTGGTTTCCATTTGGAAGAATATCTTTTTCCATCCCTTTACTTTTAGTCTATGTGTGTCCTTAAAGTGAAATGAGTATCTTGTAGGCGGTATATATTTGGGTCTTGATTTTTTTTTTTTGCGGTACACAGACCTCTCACTGTTGTGGCCTCTCCCATTGCAGAGCACAGGCTCTGGACACACAGGCTCAGCAGCCATGGCTCACAGGCCTAGCCACTCCGTGGCATGTGGGATCTTCCCAGACCGGAGCACGAACCCGCATCCCCTGCATCGGCAGGCGGGTTCTCAACCACTGTGCCACCAGGGAAGCTCTAGGTCTTGATTTTTTATCTATTCAGCAAATCTGTGTACTTTGATTGAAGAAATAGCCCATTTACATTTAAAGTAATTATTGATAGGTATGTGTTGCCGTTTTGTCAATTGTTTTCTGGCTGTTTTATTTCCTTTCTTCCTTCTTCCCTTGCTCTCTTATATGGTGAATTGATTATTTTCTGTAGTGGTATGCTTAGATTCTTTTCTATTTTTCTTTTGTATACCTATTATAGGTTTTTCTTTGTGGTTACCATGTAGTTTAAATAAAACATGTTTCTAATAGCTTATTTTAAGCTGATAACAACTTAACTTCAGATGCATAAACACAATGCATACACAAGGTCTACATTTTAACTCTCCCCCAGTGCATTTCATGTTTTGATGTCACAATTTACGTCTTTTAGCTTGTGAACTCATTAACAAATTATTGTAGTTATGGTTATTTTTAATACTATTGTCTTTTAACCTTCATACTAGATTTATAATTTACCCACAACCATTGCACATTAGAGTACTTTGAATTCAACTTCATATTTACCTTTAGCAGTGAGATTTATACTTTCATATGTTTTCCTGTCACTATTTAGCATCCTTTTGTTTCTGCTTGAAGAAGTCCCTTTAACATTTCTTGTAAGGTTGTTCCAGTGGAGATGAGCTTCTTCAGTTTTTGTCTGTCTGAACAACTCTTTACCTCGTTTTAAATTCTGAATAACAGCATTTCTGGGTAGAGCCTTCTTGGTTGGTAGGTTTTTTTTTTTTTTTTCTTCAGCACTTTGAATTTATTCTGTGGTTACTCCCCTTAAATACATTAAAATCTCCTTCCTAATGACTCAAGAAGCACTCACACCACACTAATACTCTGATCTGGTTGTTACCAGTTGGAAACCATATAAATGAACATCTCTTCTTCTCTCTCCCTAGTGTGTTCTCTTCTTTCTTCTTCCTGTGTGTTGTTTATAAGTATGGACCTGATAGATATTACTGTTGCAGTTGTAACTAGTCTTTTCAAATCTATAATAATAAGGTTAAGGAGAGAATTTATTTCAAAATGTATACAATTAAATCAAGATTTCTATAGTAGGCATTGTGAAAGAAATTAAGTCATGTGTGGTTTTATACAAAGTTTTGAATATTTAAAGTATAGTACATGAGAAATTTAAAATAGGATCACAACATTTGTATTGTCATTTAACCCAGTTAAGGAAAATAATAAATATTTTGACTGCAAAAAAAATACAAAACAACTTTTTTTGGACCGTAAAGTTTCTGCTGAAAAATTTGGTGATAGTCTTTTGGGTTTTCCCTTGTATATAAAAAGTTGCTTTTCACTTACTGCTTTTAAGATTCTCTCCTTGTTTTTAACTTTTGACAATTTAGTTATAATGTGTCTTGGTGTGGTTCTCCTTGGATTTTTCTTTTTGGGGACTTTCTGGGCTTCCTGGATCTGCATCTCTTTCTTCCCCCAGGTTAGGGAAGTTTTCAGCCATTATTTCTTTGAATAAGCTTTCTGCCCCATTCTCTCTCTCCTCTCCTTCTGTGACCCTATAAAGTGACTACTGGTCTATTTATGTTGTCCCATGTGTCCCTTGAGCTATTGTCACTCTTTTCTTTTTGCTCCTCTGGATTAATTTCACTGCCCTGTCTTTGCATTCACTAATTCTTTCTTCAGCTTGATATAGTTTATTGTTGAACTTCTCTAATGAAGTTTTCACTTTAGTTATTGTATTCTTCAGCTCTCTGATTTCTGTTTGGTACACTGTTATATTTTCTATCTCTTAGTCAAAATTCTCACTTTGTTCATGCATTGTTTTCCTGACTTCAGTGAGCATCCGTGTGACCATTATTTTGAACGCTTTATAGGGTAAATCACTTATCTCCATTTCATTAAAGTCTATTTTTGGAGTTTTATCTTGTTCTTTTATTGGTATCATATCTCTCTGTTTCTTTATTTTCCTTGACTCTCTTGTTGGCTTCTGCACATTAGATAAAACAGTCACCTCTTCCAGTCTTGACAGAAAGGTCTCATGTAGGAGATGAAATTTATTGCTTAGCTCAGTCCAAGTTCTTTGTTGTCTCTCAAACAATTGTGATTGTCCACACTACCTTCTTTGTTCTTAGTAGGTCTCAGTAGTGGAGGGCATGCCAAAACCTGTCCATATCCCAGTGGGGAGGATCTCAGACCTAGGTGTAGGCTGATCGGAAGCCAAAACCTCAGGCAGTAGCTTTTGAAGCAGGCCAGTTTCAGAGAAAGACTGAAGGATGGGCTTTTCTGTCTGTCCCCTATGTGCTGAGCTCAGGAGGAATAGCTGGTTAAGAACTCATCTGTTTGCTACAGTTGTATGAGGCCTGTGAACATAAGCCCCACTGGCCACCAGAGCCAGGTGATCAAGGTGCATCCCCTGGTAGTAGCTGCAAAAACCAGGGTGCCAGACATGTGATAATTTCCCTCTAAGGAGACACTGGTGTCCTATTGTAGGCCAGAGGGAAAATGCAGAAGTGGTGCCCCTCACCATGACCCCCGGTCTCCCAAGTCTCTGGGGAGGCTCACAGTCAGCCCCTATATATGTGCTAAAGCAGAAGCCTGACTGTTAAGCAGCAGCTTTTGAAGTACACAAATAGGCCTGTTTTAAGGAAAAACTGGGAGTAGGAGTTTTGGTCTGTTCCCTACGTGCTGAGCTCTGGGAGGATAGACTCAACAAGGCCTTGTGAGTCCATCAAGAATTGTTTCTTTCCGCTATGGTCTTATGGGTCTCATGGATGCAAGAAAGCCCTGTTGGCTTTCAGAGCTAGGTGTTCTGAGGGCCCATCCTCCAGGTGGAAGTTTTAAAAATTGGGGCCCTGTATGTTGATCCAAAACTTTCACTCTTCAGGAAGAAGCTGGGAGTTGGAAGTTCCCTCCTAATTGCATTTTGCTGTGTTAGGGATGGGGTTTACGGCAAGAGTGTGTCTCAGCCTCTCCAACCATTTTGATGTGGGTATTTTCTTGTTTACCCGATGCATATGATATGAGTCTCTCAGCCAGGTTCTAGATTTCTTTCAGGGGGAATTGCTCCATGCGTAGCTGTAGATTTGGTGTGTCAATAGGAGAAAGCAAGTTCAGGAGTCTCCTATGTCACTATCTTGGACCGGAACTCTGAAAATTTATAAAAATCAAAGAAAGGGGATTTGCTGCATCTTATTAGTGAAACAAAAATGGAAATATAACCTTTCAGTAAAAATGCTTTTAAAATTATGGATTTTTTGTGACAAATGCTTAAAAAGAAACAAATTTTGGCATGGAATTACTAATAATAGGACTAACAGCAAAAATGTACACTGTAGTAGTAATAGCAGTTCCGGCAGTAGGATATACGCCAGTCATTCCTATTTAGGTATATACTTGGTTGCGTATAAAGAAATTATTTTGGTTACCTTTCTTCTGAACTATTAAATATCGTTGTCCATATGTAAAATTCCTGTCACCCTTCAAGGCCTAATTCCAAATGACACCTCCTCTCTTGCCTTTATTGATCTAATCCAGATCCTTCCCACTTAGAGGTCCTTAGGCATCCTCTATGATAGTGTTCAGCTTCTTATGTTATAAGTCATTGTTACATGTCTTTGTCTTCCTCATATCTTATGTTTATGACCTTTCTTAATGTCTTGTTTGTATCTTCAGTATTGGGCAGTATATAGGACATTGAGTTGCCCAATAAATGTTCATTAGATTACTAAATAGATTGAAAAAGGACTCTTCTCTAGAATGGCAACTAATTTTTTAAATAATTCTCTTTTTGACTCAGAGTCATTTGATCAGTGAATAAATATTAAGTATCTAGAATTTTCAGGCACTCTGCTACTCTAGTGTGTTCACCATAAGTATCTTTGACTTTTTTCTTTTCCATTTTTTTTTCTTCCATGTTTCTTTCATTAGCAAATACTGAACTGTTCATTTGTCCTTGTCTTTATTCATATTCTCTTTACAAGCTGGCATAAAATAAGTACCCCAAAATGAAAATCAAGCTAATACTTCTTTTCAAAAATAAGTATTCGTACCTAAAATTTCCATCTTCTCTGTGTGTGTATGTGTGTGTGTCTGTGTGTATGTTTTACTGTTTTCTCTTGTAATATACCTAAAGACTGAAGCTGTTGTAATTAGAAGTAAGATTCTGAATCTTATTTAAAGTAAATCTTGGTGTATAAGAAAAAAGATGCACAGCCTTCAATTCATTCATTTAGCAAAGATATATTGATGACTTACTATTTGTAAGAAACTAGAAGCATGCAAAAGGCCTAGGTTTTATCCTCAGAGATCATTTCATTCCCTGCCTCTCCCTTTTTTTTGCAATAATGGAATATGCAGTAATTTTGGTTCCATTTATTTACTTTCTCATTCCTTTGGCCTTCACACATCTCTACATAAATGGAAAATATTTAGAATTTATTGTTTATAATACTGAGTCCTGGAAGAACTTTGAGTCTTCTTTTCAGCTGTCACTTATAAGGCAAAGCATAACCTCTAGTTCCTGTAAGGAGAGGGAAGTTTGTTCTATGTACCTTTTAGTATCTGTATGTTTATTTGGTGGGAACTCTAAAATATTTGAGAAAGTTCTCAAAATTTCCTGGATATTTGCCAAAATATTTCCAATTCCACTGCATGCTTACCACGCAATGGAGAATCAATCAGCCATTTTTCAGCTTAGTCAAGAGAATATTTGTAGTTCCTAAGCCATTAATAGCATTCAATTTTCACTTGACTTGATTAATGTTCTACATTGATGACCATCTTAGAAGTAAATACACACTTGCCTAGTTTGGCACATTGTCATTTCTAAGGAATTTTATTTATCCGTGCAAATAATTATTCTGCTATACGCTATTGAATTTTGAACCATTTGAATACATGAACAGAGTGTTTTTAAATTAGTCTATTAGAATTGATTATAACTGAGTAATGAGTAAAACTCAGGTGATACAGCAATTCAATAACTTCAGTTGCCAAAAACCATTTAAAGTTTTTGGCCAAAAGAAGTATACTTATCCTGTTTAAAATAAATCAAAAACTTATTTTAATAACTAAAATTCAATTAAAAAATTTTTAGCAAGAATTTTCTACCATTTTAATTATCTTAAAAATATTTATAAGGGGCTTCCCTGGTAGCACAGTGGTTGAGAGTCTGCCTGCTGATGCAGGAGACACGGGTTCGTGTCCCGGTCTGGGAAGATCCCACATGCCGCAGAGCGGTTGGGCCCGTGAGCCATGGCCACTGAGCCTGCACATCCAGAGCCTGAGCTCTGCAACAGGAGAGGCCACAACAGTCAGAGGCCCGCATACTGAAAAAAAAAAAAAAAAGATATTTATAAGAATATGGTTTAAAGATTATATGTCTAAAAATTATTTATGCCTGTAGAATTGCTATCTTTGATAAAGTGTCTACAAATAACTCAGCCTTTTAAGTGAGTCAGATTAACTTTACATCTCCTTGAAATAAAAAATAATAGACTAGAAAAATAAAAATTCATTTTCCTACTACTAAGAAAGTTGAATGTATAAGGTGCTTTAAGCTTTTTCTTTATTGTATTTTGTAGCTTTAATGGGCATAAATTTTTCAGTGCAGAGTACATTTATTGAATATGAAAATAATTATTTTATTTTTAAGATTATTCATTTCATCCATCTCACAATTATTTGGCATATACTACATGCCAGGTGCAGTGCTGGATAATGGAGATAAAATGCTAAACAAAACCAGACACGGTTTCTACTTTTCATGTGCTTAAATTCTGATGGGCAAGCTGGGCATTAATCAAATAATCACAAACACAATTTAAAAATTATAGCTGTGATACCTGCTAAAGGAATGTGTATGAGCGTCCATAGTAGAGAGATTTAACTTATCATGGAGGATGCTATGGTCTGAATGTTTGTGTTCCCTCAAAATTCATATGTTGAAACCTAATCTCCAATATGAACATATTTTGAGGTGGGGATTTTAGAGGTGATTAGGCCATGAGACTGGAGCCCTCATGAATGGGATTAGTACCCTTATAAAAGAGTCTCCATAGAGAACCCTGCCCTTCTGCCATGTGAGGACACAGAGAGAAGACAAGAGTTAATGAAGAGGCAGGCACTCACCAGACACTGAATCTGTCAGTCTCATGAACTTAAACTTCCCAACTTATAGAACTGTGAGAAATAAATGTTTTTTGTTTACAAGGCACCCAGTTTATGGTATTTTTGTTATAGCTGTTCAAGTGGATTAAGATAGAGGTCAAGGAAGGCTTCTAAGAGGAAGCATCACTTACACTGACATCCAAGAATTAATAGGCTCCATGGAGCTAGTAGCTCCATCTTTACGTTCTTCCAATCTTATACTCCCCAGTAAGGGAGACTTTCTCAACTAAAATTTAAATATTAGGGCTTTAAGTCCGGGTGCCTTAACAAATTCATTGTTTCAAGACAGTGGATGTATCACTCGTAAACGTTAACTTTCTTATGCAACATCTTAGATAGTAATATGGGGTACTATTTTGGGGAGAACTGAAAAAGTAGACATTGAAATCATTTTCTATGCTGTGATTCAGAGAGGAATCTAAAAATATCCAGATTTAACTCTTAATTGTTTGAGTTATGCCAGATAACCCTCCATGATTCAATCATTATGGCCGGAAGCATGAAATATACAGATTGGCCAGACCTAATGTATCTGAAGGTCATAGGCTGGGTGGCTTAAACTACAGAAATGTATTTCCTCACTGTTCTCGAGACTTAAAGTTTAAGATCTCGATGCCAGCATGGTTAGGTTTTGGTGAGAGCTATCTTCCAGGCTTTCAGATGGCCACCTTCTCTTTGTGTTATCACATGGTAGGAGAGAGATGGCTCTCTCCCCTCCTCTTCTTATAAGGACACTAATCCCACGTGGAGAACTCCACCCTCATGACATCATCTAAACTAATTACCTCCCAAAGGCTCTACTTCCAAATATTATCACATTGGTGGTTAGGGCTTCAACATATAGATTTTGAGGGCACACAAACATTCAGTCTGTAACAATCAAGAAAGGAGTCAAAACTAGCCAATCATATACAAATTGTGAAAGGAAAAATAATGGTTCTGGGAAAGAAATACAAGGCATTGTTAACCACAGAACAGAAAAAGATGTTAGATGCTAAATAGAACAATAAGTCTTTACCACACCATATTTAGATGTACTCCATGTCTTTTTTTTTTTAACATCTTTATTGGAGTATAATTGCTTTACTACATTGTGTTAGTTTCTACTGTATAACAAAGTGAATCAGCTATGTGTATACATATATCCCCATTTCCCCTCCCTCTTGCATCTCCCTCCTGCCCTCCCTATCCCACCCCTCTAGGTGATCACAGAGCCCTGAGCTGGTCTCCCTGTGCTATGCAGCTGCTTCCCACTAGCTATCTATTTTACATTTGTTAGTGTATATATGTCAAAGCTACTCTCTCACTTTGTTCCAGCTTACCCTTCCCCCTCCCCGTGTCCTCAAGTCCATTCTCTACATCTGCATCTTCATTCCTGTCCTGCCCCTAGGTTCATCAGAACCTTTTTTGGTTTTTAGATTCCGTATATATGTGTTAGCATATGGTATTTGTTTTTCTCTTTCTAACTTACTTCACTTTGTATGACAGACTCTAGGTCCATCCACCTCACTACAAATAATTCAATTTCATTTCTTTTTATGGCTCAGTAATATTCCATTGTATAAATGTGCCACATCTTCTTTATCCATTCATCTGTTGAAGGACATTTAGGTTGCTTCCATGTCCTGGCTATTGTAAATAGTGCTGCAATGAACATTGTGGTACATGACTCTTTTTGAATTGTGGTTTTCTCAGGGTACATGCCCAGTAGTGGGATTGCTGGGTCATATGGTAGTTCCATTTTTAGTTTTTTAAGGAACCTCCATACTGTTTTCCATAGTGGCTGTATCAATTTACGTTCCCACCAACAGTGCAAGAGGGTTCCCTTTTCTCCGTACCCTCTCCAGCATTTATTGTTCCGTCTTTAAAGTTACTCCTTTTGTAAGGTTTTTTGTTCTGCCAATTTATAGTACAATGTTAGTTAGAAATTTATTTCTAAATCAAGAGCTATTTTAAGTACCTTGCCCACTGTTGAGTTTTCCTGCCATGATTTTAATAATACGTATTCCTGAAACAGAGTTTATATTAGTAATGACGGCAAAATATTGTCTTTAGTAATTTGAGACTATGCAACATGATAAATATACATTATACTTAAGTGAACTATAATAAGAAATAACTTGCAAATGATGCTGACATTTTTAATTGGTAAAAAACATGATATATATGCTTTTTTCCTTGAGGGGAAGGCAAAGAATGGTATTTTTTCTTTGAGAAAATTTCAGTTTTTCATTTCTCTCTCTCTTCTTTTTTTTTTTTTTTTTTTTGGTTTCAACCCTTCCACATACTTCCTTTCACTTCATGTCAGATGCAATTTTTCAAACTGAGCAGGTGTAAACTCTATTCATTTCCACAATGTCACTCCTCTTCAGTTTGTTTATAAATGAAATGAAAGCATATTGTACAATAGACCCTTACATGTGCTGTCGTGCCAGAAAGTGATTTCAGTGCACAGAAACAAATGTTACATATATTTAGGCCTTATATGACTTTTTAGTATAACATGGGCACACATAAGATGTTCCTTACTCTAAAGAAAAATGCAAAAAAGACTCCACCAAAGAGTAGAAGACACAATATAAATTGAAGAAGAATATACACCAAATAATCTTAAGTATCTAGGCAAGGAAGAGTTCTAGAATGCTGCATGATTCCTATGTAATCAAGGGACTTAACCATGGTAAATTGCTTGATTCATTCAGCCATGTGTAATAGGTCAATTAAAATGCATACACTGGCAAATTCTCAAAAGAGAAAATATTTAGTCCAATGTGGATCTATATTCAACAGATCTGTTACTACTGCATAAATAAAACAAAAATAGGGAAAGGCAAAGAGCAAACCAAGGGAATTTATAGATCAGTAAGTCTCCATTAATTATGGATCTGGCTTAGCAAACAGAAGGGTAGATAGGAGGAGTTCGTACAGGTCATGTTTTATGCTTTTTAAGCTAAGATATAACATGTTATTAATATTATTATGCATCTTCTATGTTATAAGTACTGCTCTAGGCACTAAAGATGAGTAAAAGCCCTCCCACCCTGAAATTCCTGCTTTCATGGTGATTATTTCTAGTTTGAGGAAACAGAAAATAAACCCAATATATCATGTCATAGTAGTTAGTTGGTGAAAAGGGCTTAGGGGAAAAATAAAGAAAGAAAGGTGGATTTAAATTATTAGATGGGTGAGGGAGCTAATTTTAAATAAGGGGTCAGATAATACCCTACCAGAAAGGTGACATTGGAGAAAGACTTGAAAAAGGTGAGGGGGTTAGCCCTGTGAATATATGGGGCAAGAAGTTTTGAGGAAGAGAGAATAGCAAATGCAAAATCCTTGAGGTAAGAGCATTCTTGATGTGCATAAAGACTAGAGGTAAACAATTGTGGTTGACAGGAGTGAGCAAGGGGAGACTACTAGGGAATAAGAGGAAGTGATAATGGGCAACCTGATTTTATGATGTTTTGGAGATCATAGTAGAGACTAATTATCTGAGTAAAAGAAGAAGGCATTGGAAAGTTACCAACATAGGACTGACCTAATCTGATTATTAAATATTGTCTGGCTTCCTTGTGGAGATAGACTGAAGAACCCAAGTAATTTTCTATTGGATTGGATATGGAAGTGAAAAAAAAAGAGGATTGAAGGATGACTTTAAGACTTCTTGGCCTGAGACACTGAGAGATGGAGTTATTATTAATATAAACTATAAAGACTGTAGAGAAGTAGATTGGGATGAGGAGAGCCAAAGTCTTCATTTGGACATAATAACTTTGAGATGCCCATTTGATATCCAATAAAAATACTGAGAAGGCAGTTGGATATACAGGTCTGGAATTTAGGGGTAGATCTAGGTTGCAGATACAAATTTTGGAGTCACTAGCTGATTGTTCATAAAGTCATAAAACTGGATGATATCACCAAGTGAATGGGTTTAGATAAGATAAGCAAAGATCCAAGAAATGAGCTCTGGACCACTCCAGTGTTTTGTGGTCATGGAGACAGTGTATAACTAGCAAAGAAAAAGAAAAAAAGAATAAGAGACCAGTGAACAAAAAGAATGACCAGGAGAGTATGGAGTCATGGAAAACAAATGAAGAATGTTTCTAGAGGGGAAGAAGGATCAACTTTATTACATACTGCTGATATAGCATGCTGTGATAGAATCTGACACATATTATCCTTTTGAGTATAATGGACTTATGATTCTCTGTTAGAAGAATATTAATTTTAAAATGGTTGATTTTATGGTGTGCTAAATTTGAAATTCTGACCTGGTTTCCTTTATGATTAATGGAATGCATTTATTAGATGGATTTTGGGTATTCTTTGCTTTTAAAAATAGAACCAGGGCTTCCCTGGTGGCGCAGTGGTTGAGTCCACCTGCTGATGCAGGGGACACGGGTTCGTGCCCCAGTCCGGGAAGATCCCACATGCCGCGGAGCGCCTAGGCCCGTGAGCCATGGCCGCTGAGCCTGCGCGTCTGGAGCCTGTGCTCCGCAACGGGAGAGGCCACGGCAGTGAAGGCCTGCGTACCGCAAAAAAAAAAAAAAACCAAAGAAACTGACACTTAAAGGGACATGATATCTGGGCATTAGTATTATTAATGTCATCCTTTAATCAAGGAACTTAAGAATGGGTTCAGATGTTGACAATTAAAAGACAGGTCTGTATTCAATACAACTTGATTGTCATAGCTATGCAGTTATTATATCTTGGATAGTTTAATAGCAGATTATATTTATGATTCATCTCAAAAACAAGTGTACTGTTATAGTCTTCTAGTTTTCCCCCTTACGTCACATGATTTACAGGGTCATATGACCACTTACAATAAAGACCATGTTTTCCAGCTATGTTTACTGTCAGGTGCAATCTTATAATTAAGTTCTGACCAATGGAACATAAGAAGTAGTATGTATGCATCTTTTGGGAAGTATCTTCTAAAGAGGAGATGTATCCTTATCGTTCCTTTCCATAAGACATAATGACTGGAGAAAAAGAAGCATTTTTTTTAACATCAGGTAACCTTGTGAATGCAAGCCACTAACGACACAAAAACACAAGGAAAATACGTGGAATCCTGAGGAATTTATGAATCAAAGTTGCCATATGTAGATAGCCTACATCAAGATTAATTCTAACTTTTAGATCCATTTTGGAATGGATACCCAGATGTCACCATATGTTTGTGGGTATGGTGTGTTTAGAAAATAGTGATCTGACTCAAGATAATAATAGCCCTAGTCTTTTTAATGTTTGTATAGATGGGACCACAGTATTATCTACAGACTAAAAATTTTTAAGATTCCATTCATTTTCAGTTTTTGCTGGTAAAAACTACCATAGGCTTTGGTATGAAAATAATTACCCCTCAATTTTTCCTATTAGCAAAGAGAAAAATATGTCTCCTGTTGTAATATCTTGAATCTTGACAACCGAAATTCTCCATTAGGCTATTTTATTAATAATATTTTAAAATAAAAAAGCTTGAGGTGAGATTATACTTGAAGTAGAAACAGTAAAACTCCATGTAAAAGATCCTCCAGCTTAGATCTCAAGAAAGTCACCAGGTGGTTTAGTGTCTTGTCTCAACTTCTAGACCCATATTTAAAACTCTGGATATAAGAAAATTCGAAAGAAGTCCTTAAGTCTTCTGTGTATTCATCATTATCTGTTGTATCTTTGTTAGGAGAGCTTCCTCTTCAACACAAATACCTTTTATGTTTGTCTTTAATATTCATTTCATTGGTAAAATGGTTGAATCACCATCACCATCAAATGAGTTACTTACAATGTAAGGGTAGCCAGAAATCAAGATATTATTGACCAGGGAAAACACTTGGAGAAGGTGTATGTAGCATTTGCAATGATTTTCCCCTTTCCTTCTGTCATTGTCTCCCTTTGTGTTCTGACTGTCTCTGGGGCCATCACCCTATGTCTATAGCCCTTTGGTTGTATTAAGTGTCACAAATGACAGCACCATACTCCATCTCTTTGAAAGGGGCATCAGCATAAACTGAAAATTTGTGAAACTAAATGGTATACTGTTATAGGCATGTGAAACTTTTATGCAAATATCGTTTTTACCAGTTCCCCTCTCTCTTGTATCTGGATGGGACCTACAGAAAACAAATAATTGCTATTAGACTTCAGTGCAACCAATGATTTGGTCTTGTCCTTTGGTTATTTGGCTTTTGACCATTTTTAACATTAAAGTCTCAACTGAAACAAATTTCACCTCATGAGCAAGATACCTATTTAAATTGATATCCAGACAAATCTGATGGAAAATATTCATTACACTTACTAGTTAGAGCCTATGTCAAAGTGCTATTTCAATTAAGCTTAATATTTCAAATTATGTGTGGCTACTTTGGTTATGTAAATTGATATTCTAATAACTCAATGTATATTATCAATATATTTTAATAATTATTTTGATCTCTCTATATGCAATACATGAATAAGCATGATGCCTTTCTCTGAGAAGAAATTTTACAAATAGTTTTTCTATTCACATAAGAAGTATTTATTGGGTACCTATTGTGTGCCAGGCCCTTTGCTAGTTACAGAGGCTAAGAACAAACACCTTGTCCTTGTTTTCCTGAAGCTCATAGAGTAGAGCTTAGAGACTATCTAGTTCAATTGTTCATTTTTATGGCTGAGAAATACAAGGCCCAGGTAAGTTAAATGACTTTAAGATCATACAATTAGCCAGGACCAAAAGTCAGGTCTTCCAACCATCTGTCTGCTCAGTGCAATTCTACTTCTACAATATTTTGACTCCCTTTGTCCAATCTGGGTGCTTTAAAGCACAGAAAAGAAAAACTCTATATGCTCAGTCCATTTTCCTCCATTCCTGAAATTCCAAATAGCTTTTTGGCAGCTGTCAATTCTGCTCAGTCTAAATCCCATTATTTTTGCTGTCAGGTAGCAAGTAATAGATAGGCTCTTTACACAGAGCTGGTAATCACTTCTTGATTGACTCCAGACCAAAATTAAACTCTCTTTTGTTAAGCAAGCTCATCTGGCCTTATGGACATAGGCTTTTCAATTATCCAAGACCATCATACCTGCTCTTAAAATTGTCTCGTTTTCTCTGTTTTTAAGAATTGCTTCAACATACAGCAGTGAGCTATTAGCACTCAAAAAGAATTGAAAAAAACCTTGACTTCTTACATATTAGGTTGTTCTTTGAGAGACCATGGCATATTTGATGTAAGTATTTTAGTAGACTTTTTTCCCTTGACTGGTCCAGATTCAACAGTCTAAAATCAATTCCTCTGGAGGCACTTGTCATTTCTTGTCTTCACTTTAGCAATGTGGGTGAGCATATGTCAGACTTTATTTTACCAGAGTAAAAAAAAAAAAAATTGGTTATCAGTTCTTGGCCTCTCTTCTACTGCCGTATAAAAATAAATTGGCTTCTTTCCACACATTTAAGCAAAACTATCTCCAAGAGAGGTTGGTCAGAGTTTTGAGGATAAGGTAAGTAAATATATTTCTATGCTTAGAGAATTCAGGAAATTTAAGCTGTTCTGAGTTAAACCACTTTGAAAGGAGAAGATCAGAGGAGAAGAGGAAGCCAAATTTGCATTCATGCTGAGATTTCATGCAGCATCCTTCTATGTCATGAACTTCATGAATTCTAACAGTAGAGGGTCTGTGATATGCTGTGAGGGTCCTCATAATTAGAACAATAGTGAGGAAGAGGAACATGAAAAGGAGGGGGAAAAGGCAGCCAGAAGGCCAGTTCTAAACCAGGCAGTATTCAATTTCTCATATTTATATTCTTACAACCATCTGTTGAGGGCAAAAATAGTGAAGGAGTTTCATGCAAGAGCAATGAGTACCCATTAGATCCAAAGCAGGACATGTTCATTCTATGTAGAAGCCACCAATAAATACTACCCAATGATGAAGGGATGAAGGCATGGAACTACCCTTAGATTTACTCTAGGGAGGTTGCCTAACCTCTGATGTCACTCACCAGAGATTATATGATATATATCATCAAACATACACACACACAATATCTATCTATCTACCTACCTATCTATCTATCTATGTATCTATCTACGTATATATCTATGTATCTATCTACTACTCTGCATGCAGTCAAAGCCTTGGGAGTCTATTGAAGACATTGTTTCCAGAGGCTATTTCTGGCTATTAGAAACACAGACTTTTAAGAGAAGTCTGCTGCGTCAGCCAATAAACCCTACTCTAAGATGATATCTTGGAAACTAAGAAGACATAACTTTGAACTCTCAGGCCAAACCAGATATCCCAAATGGATTTCCCACTGTGAACCCTGGGCTAATGACCTTCAAAATGGTGTGACTAGTCACATGGCCCAGACTTGAGGCTTCTGTTTCTCAAGTTGGAGATCTGTTTCCTTCTCACCTCCGTAGTCTCCCCTTTCACTTCTCTCCTCCTCACGTTCTGCTCTCCAGACTTATTGAGCTACTTAAATTACCCTAAACATTCTGTGTTATCTTTCTCCAAGTATTTTTCATATACCAGATGGGTTCTATCTCCATGCCCTCCATCAACCACTTCTGTTCTCTTTATCTCTTCACCTGAGTAACACTTATGTAGGCTTCAAATTTCAGTATATATACATCCACTTCCTCTGGCCCAGTGTTTGAGGTTCCACTCAGTGTGCTCCCATAGCACTCAGTGCCATCTCTGTATGGGCAGTTACTGAAGTTGCTTGTCAGATTTTCATCCGCTAGGACCCTATGTTCCATGAAGCTACCATGGCTACTTTGCTATGAAAGTCTCAGAACACACATTGTAGGTGTCCAGTATTTATTGCTAAGTCACACCAGAAGTTAGGCAAGCCCTTAGAATAGGTTTCATGGTGGCTCCATTCCTTCATCATTGATACTTATTGGTGCCTTGTATTTACAAAGAATCATTCTAGGCACTGGATAAACAATGATTGAATAAAAAGTAAAGTCAGACAGACAGTAGAACAGACTGCCTTCATGATATGTAGTCTTATTTTCTAAATACAGAAAATCATCAGAGAAAATTCACATTGAATGAATTATTCTGTGGTTTAAGGCAAAAATAAGAAAAAATACACAGCAAAGTTTCAAGTATGACTAAAGGCAGAAAATATTCAATTAGGATCTCTTCTAATCACAACTCTTAGCACCACCAAAAGAAGACTAAAAAAATTATTGTCATTTTTTATGTCAACTGAAGTATTATAAATGTTATCTAAAATTTTTTAAAATTCCTAGAAACTACAAAATTGGGCACTGAGCCTAAGTTGAATATAAGTATATATTTGCATTGAAATAGACAAGCTCTATTCTTCTGTTTATTTCTTTTAATTTAATGAACTCAGCTATCAGGTATTTTTAGCAGGAAAAGGTAGTGGTATTTGGTATTAATAAAACTATCAAATGATTATTGGTAGTTTTGTAGCTATGATCTCCATAGCTATTAGACATACCCCTATTTTTTTGGAAATCTTCATAGATATTCCCATCATAATTTTTAAAAATTATATTATGGAACTGGGAATCAAGCATATGAAAAAAAAATGCCCCTAGGAGGATCTTCCAGAAAAAGAGTTATGAACACTTACCAGAAAGGGAAGACAGGTAGAATTTAATGTCATTATCTCATTTTGATCAGGATAAAATGAGTTTTTTTTCAACTCATACATATATGAGCTCTTGTGTAAATTTAAGATGCTTAGCACTTAACTAGAGCAAATAGCTGCATGTACTTAAAGTATAACAGTTATTTAAAGGAAAAGCCACACATATTTAGCTAGATTCCCTAAAGTTTTCTTCTGTTTGTATCCAATATATATTTTTCTTCTTTAAAAATGTCTTCCTAAAGGAAACACTCC
Organism: Neophocaena asiaeorientalis asiaeorientalis; assembly: GCF_003031525.2. Lineage (NCBI taxonomy): Eukaryota > Metazoa > Chordata > Mammalia > Artiodactyla > Phocoenidae > Neophocaena > Neophocaena asiaeorientalis. The sequence goes on along the minus strand of NW_020185336.1, from coordinate 11,829,249 downwards.
CATTAACCATTGCAACAAAAATAATAAATTACCTAGGAATAAACCTACCTAAGGAAACAAAAGACCTGTATGCAGAAAACTATAAGACACTGATGAAAGAAATCAAAGATGATACAAGATGGAGAGATGGAGAGATATACTATGTTCTTGGATTGGAAGAATCAACATTGTAAAAATGACTATACTACCCAAAGCAATCTACGGATTCATTGCAATCCCTATCAAACTACCAATGGCATTACTCACAGAGCTAGAACAAAAAATTTCACAATTTGTATGGAAACACAAAAGACCCCGAATAGCCAAAGCAATCTTGAGAAAGAAAAATGGAGCTTGAGGAATCAGGCTCTCTGACTTCAGACTATACTACAAAGCTACAGTAATCAAGACAGGATGGTACTGGCACAAAAACAGAAATATAGATCAATGGAACAGGATAGTAAGCCCAGAGATAAACCCACGCACATATGGTCACCTTATCTTTGATAAAGGAGGCAAGAATATACAATGCAGAAAAGACAGCCTCTTCAATAGTGGTGCTGGGAAAACTGAACAGTCATATGTAAAAGAAAGAAATTAGAACACTTCCTAATACCATACACAAAAATAAGCTCAAAATGGATTAAAGACCTAAATGTAAGGCCAGACACTATAAAAATCTTAGAGGAAAACATAGGCAGAACACTCTGTGACATAAATCACAGCAAGATCCTTTTTGATCCATCTCTTAGAGAAATGGAAATAAAAACAAAAATAAACAAATGAGACCTAATGAAACTTAAGAGCTTTTGCACAGCAAAGGAAACCATAAACAAGACGAAAAGACAACCCTCAGAATGGGAGAAAATAATTGCAAATGAAGCAACTGACAAAAGATTAATCTCCAAAATTTACAAGCAGCTCATGAAGCTCAATATCAAATATCAATATCAATATCAATATCAAAAAAACAAACAACCCAATCCAAAAATGGGCAGAAGACCTAAATAGACATTTCTCCAAAGAAGATATACAGATTGCCAACAAACACATGAAAGAATGCTGAATATCACTAATCATTAGAGAAATACATATCAAAACTACAGTGAGGGGGCTTCCCTTGTGGCACAGTGGCTGAGAGTCCACCTGCTGATGTGGGGGACACGGGTTCGTGTCCCGGTCCGGGAAGATCCCACATGCCACGGAGAGGCTGGGCCTGTGCTCTGCAACGGGAGAGGCCACAGCAGTGAGAGGCCCGCATACTGCAAAAAAACCCCCCCAAAACAAAAAAAAACTACAATGAGGTATCACCTCACACCAGTCAGAATGGCCATGATCAAAAAATCTACAGACAATAAATGCTGGAGAGGGTGTGGAGTAAAAGGAACCTTCTTGCACTGTTGGTGAAAATGTGAATTGGTATAGCCACTATGGATAACAGTATGGAGGTTCCTTAAAAAATTATAAATAGAACTACCATATGACCCAGCAATCCCACTCCTGGGCATATCCCCTGAGAAAACCATAATTCAAAAATAGTCATGAACCACAATGTTCATTGCAGCACTATTTACAATAGCCAGGATATGGAGCCAACCTAAATGTCCATCGACAGATGAATGGATAAAGGAGATGTGGCACATATATACAGTGGAATATTACTCGGCCATAAAAAGAAATGAAATTGAGTTGTTTGTAGTGACGTGGATGGACCTAGAGTCTGTCATACAGAGTGAAGTAAATCAGAAAGAAAAAAACAAATATTGAATGCTAACACATATATATAGGATCTAAAAAAAAAAAATGGTTCTGAAGAGCCTAGGGGCAGGACAGGAATAAACACACAGACATAGAGAATGGAATTGAGGACACAGGGAGGGGGAAGTGTAAGATGGGATGAAGTGAGAGAGTTGCATTAAAATATATACACTACAAATGTAAAATAGATAGCTAGTGGGAAGCAGCCGCATAGCACAGGGAGAGCAGCTCAATGCTTTGTGACCACCTAGAGAGTTGGGATAGGGAGGGTGGGAGGGAGATGCAAGAGGGATGGGATATGGGAATATATGTATATGTATAGCTGATTCACTTTGTTATGCAGCAGAAAATAACTCAACATTGTAAAGCAATTATACTCCAATAAAGATGTTTAAATTACCTAGGAATAAACCTACCTAAGGAAACAAAAGACCTGTATGCAGAAAACTATAAGACACTGATGAAAGAAATCAAAGATGATACAAGATGGAGAGATGGAGAGATATACTATGTTCTTGGATTGGAAGAATCAACATTGTAAAAATGACTATACTACCCAAAGCAATCTACGGATTCATTGCAATCCCTATCAAACTACCAATGGCATTACTCACAGAGCTAGAACAAAAAATTTCACAATTTGTATGGAAACACAAAAGACCCCGAATAGCCAAAGCAATCTTGAGAAAGAAAAATGGAGCTTGAGGAATCAGGCTCTCTGACTTCAGACTATACTACAAAGCTACAGTAATCAAGACAGGATGGTACTGGCACAAAAACAGAAATATAGATCAATGGAACAGGATAGTAAGCCCAGAGATAAACCCACGCACATATGGTCACCTTATCTTTGATAAAGGAGGCAAGAATATACAATGCAGAAAAGACAGCCTCTTCAATAGTGGTGCTGGGAAAACTGAACAGTCATATGTAAAAGAAAGAAATTAGAACACTTCCTAATACCATACACAAAAATAAGCTCAAAATGGATTAAAGACCTAAATGTAAGGCCAGACACTATAAAAATCTTAGAGGAAAACATAGGCAGAACACTCTGTGACATAAATCACAGCAAGATCCTTTTTGATCCATCTCTTAGAGAAATGGAAATAAAAACAAAAATAAACAAATGAGACCTAATGAAACTTAAGAGCTTTTGCACAGCAAAGGAAACCATAAACAAGACGAAAAGACAACCCTCAGAATGGGAGAAAATAATTGCAAATGAAGCAACTGACAAAAGATTAATCTCCAAAATTTACAAGCAGCTCATGAAGCTCAATATCAAATATCAATATCAATATCAATATCAAAAAAACAAACAACCCAATCCAAAAATGGGCAGAAGACCTAAATAGACATTTCTCCAAAGAAGATATACAGATTGCCAACAAACACATGAAAGAATGCTGAATATCACTAATCATTAGAGAAATACATATCAAAACTACAGTGAGGGGGCTTCCCTTGTGGCACAGTGGCTGAGAGTCCACCTGCTGATGTGGGGGACACGGGTTCGTGTCCCGGTCCGGGAAGATCCCACATGCCACGGAGCGGCTGGGCCTGTGCTCTGCAACGGGAGAGGCCACAGCAGTGAGAGGCCCGCATACTGCAAAAAAACCCCCCCAAAACAAAAAAAAACTACAATGAGGTATCACCTCACACCAGTCAGAATGGCCATGATCAAAAAATCTACAGACAATAAATGCTGGAGAGGGTGTGGAGTAAAAGGAACCTTCTTGCACTGTTGGTGAAAATGTGAATTGGTATAGCCACTATGGATAACAGTATGGAGGTTCCTTAAAAAATTATAAATAGAACTACCATATGACCCAGCAATCCCACTCCTGGGCATATCCCCTGAGAAAACCATAATTCAAAAATAGTCATGAACCACAATGTTCATTGCAGCACTATTTACAATAGCCAGGATATGGAGCCAACCTAAATGTCCATCGACAGATGAATGGATAAAGGAGATGGGGCACATATATACAGTGGAATATTCCTCGGCCATAAAAAGAAATGAAATTGAGTTGTTTGTAGTGACGTGGATGGACCTAGAGTCTGTCATACAGAGTGAAGTAAATCAGAAAGAAAAAAACAAATATTGAATGCTAACACATATATATAGGATCTAAAAAAAAAAAATGGTTCTGAAGAGCCTAGGGGCAGGACAGGAATAAACACACAGACATAGAGAATGGAATTGAGGACACAGGGAGGGGGAAGTGTAAGATGGGATGAAGTGAGAGAGTTGCATTAAAATATATACACTACAAATGTAAAATAGATAGCTAGTGGGAAGCAGCCGCATAGCACAGGGAGAGCAGCTCAATGCTTTGTGACCACCTAGAGAGTTGGGATAGGGAGGGTGGGAGGGAGATGCAAGAGGGATGGGATATGGGAATATATGTATATGTATAGCTGATTCACTTTGTTATGCAGCAGAAAATAACTCAACATTGTAAAGCAATTATACTCCAATAAAGATGTTTAAAAAAAATTTTTTTTCCTATAGCAGCCTGTCATCAACTTTCTTTCTGTTCTTAAAGTGGCGAAGTGACCCCTGGGTGGATCAAGACATTTCTGAACAAGCACCAGGGTCTTTAATCTGAAATGTTTCTAGCAGAAGTGTCAGATTCTAAAAGCCTTCTAGATTGTTCCTTGTTCGGTGACAGCATACTGCAGAGGAGGTTAAGAGATTAATAGCAGATGAATCACATTTTAAATATCTTCTAACAAGCTGTATTTAAGCTTGTATCTGGTTCTGTAACATATTTAAAGGTGTTTCATTTCTCTGAGGGCTTAGTAAAAGTAATGATGACAAGTGTTATTTTTTAAGTCCCACAACTTTTCTCTCCTACATCCCACCCATGGTGGTGAAATGTATTGAACATAGATTGAGAAAGAAAGAAGATTATGTGGCAATTTAAAAACAGGTAGAAGATTAAAAGGGAAATATTTTGTTGGTTTTTTAAGAAACATATTCACACTCAGTGTTTGGTTTAGTTGCTTCTGAAATCTAAAATGATACCTGAGTATCCATAACAATGATAGTACTTTATGCTTTAGCAGCAGCTTTTTTCTGAAAAGACAGAAGTTTTGTTTGTTTGTTTATTTGTTTTGCAGTACGCGGGCCTCTCACCGTTGTGGCCTGTCCCATTGCGGAGCACAGGCTCCGGACGAGCAGACTCAGCGGCCATGGCTCACGGGCCCAGCCGCTCCACGGCATGTGGGATCTTCCCGGACCGGGGCACGAACCCGTGTCCCCTGCATTGGCAGGCAGACTCTCAACCACTGTGCCACCAGGGAAGCCCTGACACCAGGGAAGCCCAGACAGAAGGGTTTTGAAGATATTTATTTTTGTGCCTTCTTTTTCATATATGTGTGTGTGTATATGCATATATATGTGTATATATATATATATATATATGTGTATATGTGTATCTACATATATGTGTATATATATCTGAGACCATATATTTATATTGATATATTATTGATGTATAGACATATGTATCTGAGAATCCCAGAGGTGGTTACAGGCTCAACAAAATGTTCTTTAAGCCATGCTAATTTCTGGGTCTTGGGTCACTCTACTTCACTGAGGAAAAAGTGTTAGGGTAAAGGGGTGATGATTTTACTCATAACCAGATATACTGCCTGCACTTCTAAAGCTTCCCTGTGCTACAGTGTAGGCGTATAGCCAACCTTCTGCTCTGCTGTCTATTGTTGACTGCTGGCAGTGGGATGAAAGTCCCAGGGAATATGCTCATATTTTATCATTCATATTGAAGGTTAAAGAATATTATCAAAGTTGATGAAAAAATAAATAAGATTTTAAGTATATTATATAAGGTTGGCACTATAGCCAGTAGAACTGAAACCAGATGAGAAAGTACCTAAAGTATCTTACTAAACATGCACATACAAACACACAAGGAAAACAAAACAAAAATCTTCATTTATTAAAAGAAAGAAAATAAAGGATTAGAAATAGGAAATTTGACATTAAAGAAAACATTTTAATATGTGTAAATAAACAGATTGGGTAAAAAAATCAAAGCCCAATTGTAAGCTGCATGTAATAAATATAGCTAAATGAAATGTTTCAGACACATGGAAAGTAAAAGATTAAAGTGAGAATAACGATACACTAGGAAAATGCCAACAATAAGAAAATACGAATCGTATTGTTAATATTAAAAAATATCAATGCCAAGACAAACTTTTTCAATGAGAGAAAGAGGAGAAGGAACTTAAAAAGATTACAGCCCACATTGGGCCTCAAGAACTTTTTTGGACAAAGATGCATAGTATTGAAATAAAGGGAAAACTACAGGCAATACAAGGAAATGTGACAAAATAGAAAGCCCAGAAACAAATAAATCAGGTAAGGAATGTAATTATGATAAAGGTCACATTTTAAATCAGCAGAAAAAGAATTATTATTTTACTTAAATGGTTTTGGGACAATTGGCTAACCATTTGAAAATATAAAGTTAACTCCCTAAGTTGTACTCTGTACCAAATTAAATCCAAATGGATTGAAACCTCACCTGTAACATATATAATAAAAGTACTGGAAGTATAGCCAAGTATTGTAGCTTCTAAATGACTTGGTATTAAGTCAAAATTAATTTAATTGAATTGTCTTAAATGACACACCTAATATGTAGCTGACTGAGATTTGAACCTAGGCAAACTGGCTCCAGGGTCAATGCTTTTAAAGTATGATTTGGGTACAAAACATAGACAGAGAAACCATATATATTCCTAGGATGGAGAGTGCATTTTAAGAGTAACATGGAAGATTGGCCCTTTAAGGAAAACTTGATGAATTTGACATGAAAACTGCAATTCTTCTGATGTGAAAAAATACATAACAAAGTTGAAAGTCACCTGAGAAAATAGTTGTAATATATATGAAAAAAAAATTAATATCCTTGGTACATTAGAGGTCTTTTATCTATAAGAAAACAAACCTGAAGAAAAATAGGCAAAGAACATGCAAGAAAATATACAAATGGTTAATAATTTTAGTAGTCACAAAATTAATAGCCAGTCAGTAAAAATGTTGTAAGTCTATTAATTTTCATGGAAAGATGAACAATCTACTGTTAAAAGAAAAATGCAGGCTATAGAAACAATAGGATAATATTATATGTATGCATTATTGTCCATGCTGTATAAACATATATACATATATGGCATAGAAAAATTGTGTATAATTGTTTGTAACTTCATCTCTCCTTGTCTCCTTATAGAGGATTTCATTTGTAGGGTCTTTTCATTGGGCTGAATAGGAATAATGAATAGTGGGACATTACAAGAGTGAGAGAGAAGCTACGTAGAAAGGGCAGGTAGTAGCGACTAATGGTTTCCTACTCAAAAATATGTCTCCTCTTCTTTCTGAACAAATCAGCATTTTGTCAGGTACTCCATGGGCTCCTCTCCAGCCTCATGACTTGAGTTTTGATTAGACCAGCTAATAATAGTTATTCCATTCCTCTTACCTGTGATTAATTTATCCATGAGCACATGATAAAATCCTAACCAATGAGACATTAGAATATTGGTGGGTGTTTCTGAGAAAGTGTTCTTCATTCTTATAAAGGGACATGACTAAGGGGCTTAGTCCTATTCTTGCCTTTAGATGTTTTGGGATAAGAGTGTGGTGTTTGTAGTTGTTGCAACCATCTTACTGCCATGAAAGGAAAACAAAAACGAACAAAAAAATTGCAGAACAATCAAACTGAAAGCCTCACATTGGAGAGTTGTTAAATAAGCACTGTGAACTTACCTCACCTCTACTCTTCTTATGTAGGAAGATAAATTCCTCATTATTCATGTGATTTCTATCAAAAAATATATTTATTTACCTGCAGCTGAAAGCATCCTGATACAGACAGGGAGATACTTATGCAGAAAATTAATTTGGAAGTTGACAGGAAGGAGAAGAAAATAGAATCAGGGCAGATCTGAGATTTTTCTAGAGCATTCTGAAGGCAAGAAAGCAAATAGATTTTTTTTTTTAGCAGATAGAATGGGAATTTGACAGAGTACACCAACAGGGTGTGGAGGTTTTAAACAAGCTTTGCTGTATGTAAATTTAATGTAATTACCCCTCTGCTGGCAATTTTAGAGTTCCATAAGATGTGCATTACTTTCTGAATTTTAAGCTTGGATTTGTCTTTCTATGGGATGCAACACCATGCAAAGAGTGGCACTCAGATAATTCAGCCTTATTAGGGTTATTATCTCTTATGTGAGATGAGAAAGTATTTTCCTTTTAATATAAGCTTAAAATATTTTCTGGGGAGACAGATTTCATAACCAAATTAGTTCAGGAAAATATATATCCTGTTAACTTCTTAGAACTTTATAATGCTCATGTTTTAGAAAAAAATAAGAAATCCTGACATAAGTGTTTAACCAGGCATTCCCAAACTGACAAATGGTTATCGCTGAAGGAATTCCAGAAAGTATTATCTGAGTGGTTCCTAAATGGGGATGAGGAATGAATGAAGGCATAATTATTCTTTTACAGTGATTTGTAAATACTCATTGTCTAGGACTGCTCTACTGATGACCAATGCCAAATCAATAATAGCATTAGAGTGAAGTCCCATCTCAGCTTTAAAGACGTTATGCATAAAATGAAATTCATACAATCCTTACTTGATAGGATTGTTTTGAGAGTTAAACTGGATTATTATGAAGATTAAAGGAAATGTTTCATTTAGGAAGTACTTGGCCCATTATAAATATGCATCATAATTATTAATATGATTACTACTATTGTAATTATCATTTGTGAAGAAACTAGTAAAACAATGTGGATTTCTCCAGCACGTTGGGGAAAGTGGTTTAGCATCCTCCAGAAGACTGGAGTTGATGCCACAAGTCAGAGGTCAGCTTCCTACCTTGAACTGAAGCATAGGCACAACGACTTGAGTGGTGACTAGTGTTCCAAGGACTTTTGGGAACTTTATTTCTACTTTACTTTTATTGCTATTTTCTCAGAATATTTCTGAATTTCTGTTTTGGAAATGCTATCAATCCTTAAACACGTTGCTTTTGGGTTTTTTTTTTTTTGTTTTTGTTGTTGGTTTTGCTTTTTACTTTTTATACTGGAGTATATTTGATTAAAAGTGTTGTGTTAGTTTCAGGTGTACAGCAAAGTGATTCAGTTATACATATACATGTATCTATTCTTTTTCAAATTCTTTCCCAATTTAGGTTACTACAGAATACTGAGCAGTGTTCCCTGCCAGTATACAGTAGGTCCTTGTTGGTTATCTATTTTAAATATAGCAGTGTGTACATGTCTATCCCAAACTCCCAATATATCCCTCACCCCTGGGTAACCATTGGTTAGTTCTCTAAGTCTGTTAGTCTGTTTCAGTTTTGTAAATAAGTTCATTTTTGTCATTTTTTTTTAGATTCCACATATAAGCAATATCATATATCTCCTCTTTTTTGGATTTCCTTCCCATTTAGGTCACTGCAGAGCAATGAGTAGAGTTCCCTGTGCTATACAGTAGGTTCTCGTTAGTTATCTATTTTATACACAGTAATGTGTATATGTCAATCCCAATCTCCCAATTCATCTTACCCACCCTTTCCTCCTTGGTATCCATATGTTTGCTCTCTGCATCTGTGTCTTTATTTTTGCTTTATAAGAACATATTTAGGGGCTTCCCTGGTGGCGCAGTGGTTGAGAATCTGCCTGCCAATGCAGGGGATGTGAGTTCGAGCCCTGGTCTGGGAAGATCCCACATGCCACGGAGCAACTGGGCCCGTGAGCCACAGCTACTGAGCCTGCGCGTCTGGAGCCTGTACTCTGCAATGAGAGGCTGCGATGGTGAGAGGCCCACACACCGCAATGAAGAGTGGTCCCCACTTGCCACAACTAGAAAAAGCCCTTGCACAGAAATGAAGACCCAACACAGCCAAAAATAAGTAAATAAATAAATAAATAAGCCAAGCATTTGAAGCCCTTTAAAAATAAAAATAAAAAAGAACATCTTTACCATTTTTCTAAATTCCACATATATTTTGTTTTTCTCTTTCTGACTTACTTCACTCTGTATGAAAGTCTCTAGGTCCATCCACGTCTCTGCAAATGACACACTTTCATTCCTTTTTATGGCTGAGTAATATTCCATTGTATATATGTACCACAACTTCTTTATCCATTCCTCTGTTGATGGACATTTAGGTCACTTCCATGTCCTGGCTATTGTAAATAGTGCTGCAGTGAACATTGGGATGCATGTATCTTTCTGAATTATGGTTTTCTCTCTGTATATGCCCAACAGTGGGATTGCTGGGTCATAAGGTAGTTCTATTTTTAGTTTTTTAAGGAACCTCCATACTGTTCTCCATAGTGGCTGTATCAATTTACATTTCCACCAGCAGTGTCAGAGGGTTCCCTCCAACACAGCCAAAAATAAGTAAATAAATAAATAAATAAGCCAAGCATTTGAAGCCCTTTAAAAATAAAAATAAAAAAGAACATCTTTACCATTTTTCTAAATTCCACATATATTTTGTTTTTCTCTTTCTGACTTACTTCACTCTGTATGAAAGTCTCTAGGTCCATCCACGTCTCTGCAAATGACACACTTTCATTCCTTTTTATGGCTGAGTAATATTCCATTGTATATATGTACCACAACTTCTTTATCCATTCCTCTGTTGATGGACATTTAGGTCACTTCCATGTCCTGGCTATTGTAAATAGTGCTGCAGTGAACATTGGGATGCATGTATCTTTCTGAATTATGGTTTTCTCTCTGTATATGCCCAACAGTGGGATTGCTGGGTCATAAGGTAGTTCTATTTTTAGTTTTTTAAGGAACCTCCATACTGTTCTCCATAGTGGCTGTATCAATTTACATTTCCACCAGCAGTGTCAGAGGGTTCCCTTTTCTTCACACCCTCTCCAGCATTTATTGTTTGTACCTTTTTGATGATGGCCATTCTGAATTGTGTAAAGTGATACTTCATTGTAGTTTAAATTTGCATTTCTCTAAAAATTAGTGATGTTGAGCATCTTTTCATGTGTTTGTTGACAATCTGTATATCTTCTTTGGAGAAATGTCTATTTAGGTCTTCTGCCCATTTTTTGACTGGGTTGTTTGTTTTTTTGATATTGAGCTGCATGAGCTATTTGTATATTTTGGAGATTAATCCCCTTGTCAGTTGCTTCATTTGCAAATATTTTCTCCCATTCTAAGTGTTGTCTTTTCATCTTGATTATGTTTTCCCTTACTGTACAAAAGCTTTTAAGTTTAATTAGGTCCCATTTGTTTATTTTTGTTTTTATTTCCATTACTCTAGGAGGTGAGTTCAAAAAGATCTTCTTGCTGCAATTTATGTCAAAAGTATTCTGCCTATATTTTCCTCTAAGAGTTTTATAGTGTCTGGTCTTACATTTAGGCCTCTAATCCATTTTGAGTTTATTTTTATGTATGGTGTTATAGAGTGTTCTAATTTCATTCTTTTACATGTAGCTGTCCAGTTTCCCTAGCACCACTTATTGAAGAGACTGTCTTTTCTCTGTTGTGTATTCTTGCCTCCTTTGTCATAGATTAGGTGACCACAGGTGCGTGGGTTTATCTCTGAGCCTTCTATCCTGTTCTATTGATCTATATTTCTGTTTTGTGCCAGTACCATGATTACTGCAGCTTTATAGTATAGTCTGAAGTTCAGGAGCCTGATTACTCCAGTTCCGTTTTTCTTTCTCAAGATTGCTTTGGCTATTCAGGGTCTTTTGTGTTTCCATACACATTGTGAATTTTTTTGTTCTAGTTCTGTGAAAAATGCCGTTGATAGTTTGATAGGGATTGCATTGAATCTGTAGATTGCTTTGAATAGTGTAGTCATTTTCACAATGTTGATTCTTCTGATCCAAGAACATGATACATCTCTCCATCTGTTTGTGTCATCTTTGATTTCTTTCATCAGTATCTTATAGTTTTCTGAGTACAGGTGTTTTGCCTCCTTAGGTAGGTTTATTCCTAGGTATTATATTCTTTCTGTTGCAATGGTAAATGGCATTGTTTCCTTAATTTCTCTTTCTGATCTTTTGTTGTTAGTGTCTAGGAATGCAAGAAATTTGTATTAATTTTGTATCCTGCAACTTTACTAAATTCATTGATTAGCTCTAGTAGCTTTCTGGTGGCATTTTTAGTATTTTCTATGTATAGTATCATGTCATCTGCACACAGTGATGGTTTTACTTCTTTTCCAATTTGTATTCCTTTTATTTCTTTTTCTTCTCTGATTGCCGTGGCTAGGACTTCCAAAACTATGCTGAATAATAGTGGCGAGAGTGGGCACCCTTGTCTTGTTCTTGATCTTAGAGGAAATGCTTTCAGTTTTTCACCCTTGAGAATGATGTTTGATGTGAGTTTGCCATATGTGACTTTTATTATGTTGAGGTCAGTTCTCTCTATGCCCACTTTCTGGAGAGTTTTGATCATAAATGGGTGTTGAATTTTGTCAAAAGCTTTTTCTGCATCTATTGAGATGATCATATAGTTTTTATTCTTTAATTTGTTAATATGGTGTATCACATTGATTGATTTGCATATATTGAAGAATCCTTGCATCCCTGGGATAAATCCCACTTGATCATGGGGTATCATCCTTTTAATGTGTTGTTGGATTCTGTTTGCTAGTATTTTGTTGAGGATTTTTGTGTCTATGTTCATCAGTGATATTGGTCTGTAATTTTCTTTTTTTTATAGTATCTTTGTCTGGTTTTGGTATCAGGGTGATGGTGGCCTCATAGAATATACTTGGGAGTGGTCCTCCCTCAGCAATTTTTTGGAAGAGTTTGAGAAGGATGGGTGTTAGCTCTTCTCTAAATGTTTGATAGAATTCGCCTGTGAAGCCATCTCGTCTGGACTTTTGTTTGTTGGAAGATTTTTAAGCACAGTTTCAATTTTATGACTTGTGGTTGGTCTGTTCATATCTTCTATTTCTTCCTGGTTCTGTCTCGGAAGGTTGTACTTTTTAAGAATTTGACCATTCCTTCCAGGTTGTCCATTTTACTGGTATATAGTTGCTTGTAGTAGTCTCTTAGGCTCCTTTGTATTTCTGCAGTGTCAGTTGTAACTTCTCCTTTTTCATTTCTAACTTTATTGATTTGGGTACTCTCCCTTTTTTTCTTGATGAATCTGGCTAAAGATTTATCAATTTTGTTTATCTTCTCAAAAAACTAACCTTTGGTTTCATTGATCTTTGCTATTATTTTCTTCATTTCTATTTCATTTATTTCTGCTCTGATTTTATGATTTCTTTCCTTCTACTAACTTTGGGGTTTTTTGTTCTTCTTCCTCTAGTTCCTTTAGAAAGTTAGGTTTGAACACATTGGTTTTGATGGTAATACAGAGTGAAACCTGCAGGGTGACCTTAATTTTTCGAAGCAGCTTAATATTAATTAGAAGAGAATCTGGTAAAATGTGAGTGATAGATTGGACATACTATTTTTTTAAAGTAAGGTATGACTATAAAGGGAGCCCAATACTGATGCGTATTTACACTGATATCTGCGGTGTTTTGAAAAAGGTAACATCATTGGAATTCACTCAAAGTGTTTAAGGTCACAACTTTGAATAATAGCATTTCATGTATATGTAAATTCTAACATATTAATTATGAATAACTATTACTACTTTTCAAAACTCTCACCCACACATACACTCGGATTTTATAGTGATATTAGAAATAAGATATATGATTTAACTTTCAGAGATCAAAAGTCTTATTTACAGGGCTTCCCTGGTGGCGCAGTGGTTGAGAGTCCGCCTGCCGATGCAGGCGACACGGGTTCGTGCCCCGGTCCGTGAGGATCCCACATGCCGCGGAGCGGCTGGGCCCGTGAGCCATGGCCACTGAGCCTGCACTCCGCAACGGGGAGAGGCCACAACAGTGAGAGGCCCGCGTACCGCAAAAAAAAAAAAAAAAAAAATCTTATTTTCAAAAATTTTAAGTGATTTTGACAGGGAAGTGAGTCATATTAATTTATAACTAAGAGGCAAGATTAAGGTCATATTTTAAGATATTCCTGAGATATGCTGAAGTAGTTGCTTGAATCATGAAGCATTAAAATAGCCACAGAAGCACATTTTATGGCATTTCTTTAGAAACTGACTGAACATGCCCTCTCAAGGTTAAGGTGAGGCAAAGATGATTTGTGTATTTAATTTATGGTCTAGCCAAGGGCCAAGGCACTATGATTATTGGTACCACAGTCACACACAATAGATATGAAAATGGAGACATTCCATAAACTTTCCTAGAAAAAGTGTCCAAATGTCTCAGGAAAATCCAAGCACAATGTCCTTTATCATTCTGCTGGTGATCATATTCATATTTATTAAGCGTGCCCAGAATTGTACACAAAATTTTAAAGTTCTTGTTAATAAAAGTTATATCTTTAATATATAATGTTCAGTAGTCTTATCCTTCATAAGTTTCCACAGTGAGCTTGTCAGTAAACTATATTTTGCTTTTATCTTTGTCCCCAATATTAAAGTTACATTATATGGCAGATAAGTAATATTAAGAATTTTTAAGGTTATATATGAAATTAACACATATGTACTCTGACCTTGGAATGACTTCTTGGTAAATAAATGAATGATGTGGCCATCCCTGTTGAAAATAGAAGAGCATAGGCACATCGTGAGTTCTGTAATAATATAAATTTTCTAGTTTTTATGTTTAATATGTGCATTGAAATGATGTGGGTATTGTGACTGTTCTCTATTAATTTTGAGACTCAGCTACTTAAATTTGTATTCCCCATACAAGTTAGATATGTTTAATTTAATCCCATGGATGAGGCTATTTATTCAATAGAAACACTATAATATGAGTGAGAGGTTTATAATTTCTGTAATTGTCTTTTTCACTGTAATCTGTTAGGGCCCTCTTCCAAGATCTACTTCTGACTCTTTTGACATTGGGCAAATTACTTTGCACTCTTCCTCAGCCTTGCTTTCCCTCATCTGTAGAATGAGTATACTTAGCACTACTTATCTCAACAGGAAATGTGTTTTATTAAAGGCATATTAGCTTCTTGAAGTATAAAATTGTAGTTTGGGGGCTTCCCTGGTGCGCAGTGGTTGAGAGTCCGCCTGCCGATGCAGGGGACACAGGTTCGTGCCCCAGTCTGGGAGGATCCCACATGCCGTGGAGCGGCTGGGCCCGTAAGCCATGGCTGCCGAGCCTGTGCGTCCGGAGCCTGTGTTCCACAACGGGAGAGGCCACAGCAGTGAGAGGCCCGCGTACCACACACACACACAAAAAATTGTAGTTTTGGTGGAGTTGGCTTTACTATGGCACTTGGCATCAGATTTTCTTTTGAAATCTTTATAAATGGCTCTCTCTGTAAATGTGCTTTCCAAGGACAAATGAGAAGTAGTTTGTTCTGCTACAAAAGAAGAAACCGCCTTTATTCTAACAACAGCTGAACCTAAGCAGGTTCCTTCCAAATGATGGCAAATATTTTTTAGGTCCTTAAATTAAAATAAAAATGGAGCAGTTATATAGAGAGAATAGGGTTAAATATAATTGTTATAGAAATATATAAACTGTGTGATAAAGAATAATATGCTTTTGTTTATTTAAAATCTTGTGTAACATGAAGAATTCATGAAATGAGAAACAGTTGAATTTCTAGGGAGAGAGAGATATATAAGGGATGATTTAAAAATCAGAGATAAAATTTTATATACCCTTAAAAGTGAATTTCCTACTTTTTTTTTTATACCTTTACTGATATAATTCTTATTTAGGATCTAGTAAGGCAGGTACTTATTTGACAAGTGAGGAATTGTAGAAATTTCTTTAGGGATGGTACTCTCCACAGAGCCCATACACAGATTGACCTAAATATAACCCCTCTGCCTATGTTATGTGGAAGTCATTTAGAAAAGCTCTTTCCCATTACAGGTCTTCAACTATCTGTTTTAATCATGAAAATGTTTTTATCTTCTCTAATGAAGATGGTGTAGAGAAGTTGGGTGAAGGAGATGGTTAGGAGAGGAGAAGAATATGAGATATTTAACTTACTTCAGATACTATCTTGATTATTTGAGCACATTATCCCAAAGGATTACAAAGTTAAATGAAAAATGGAAAGACTTATTGTGATTCTTTATACCCTATTTCAGAGCTTTTCTTATGATCCAAATAGTAACTCATTCACGAAATGTATCTCACAAGGAGCTTCCTGCTACACAGCATTTGTCTGAAACTATATTACAGGCATGTTGCTCCCTCTCTACCTCTCTGCCTGTTGCCCTGTGACTTGGTGCCTTCCTCTAGTGGGAGATACTTCCCTGCCCTCTTTGGCCGATAGATATGAGCAAATGTGACAGATATTTTGAAAGAGCTTTCATGGTTCATCTCAGCCTCTTTTGCCCTCTGCCATAAAAACGTGTCCAAGACAGGGACTGTACCTCCACAGTGAGTCCAGGAATGAGAAGGCTCACAGCAGAGCCAACCACAGTTGAACACTGTCAAAGCAGCCATAGCCAAACCACAGTTTGCATGTAACATGAGAGAAATAAAATGCTTCTGAGGTAATCCACTGAGCTATGGGGATTGTTTGTTACAGCGGCAAAAATATCCAGCTGAGAAAATAACTGCTAAACCTTGTGGGTTGATGTAACAAAAATGCCGAATATATGTGACAGAGATTTTTCTGGACACCAGGAGAAAGAGAAACTATTATGGGAAACTTGAAAAGTGTTATACAGTGGCAAAGTGTTTTGTAATATTATTGTTTGAGATTGTTTGGAAGGCAGTTGATGTACAGTGAAGGGCTGTGGCTTTGGGCAAAAAGGTTTCAAAACAGTACATTACTAGCATGAGTTGGTTGTTATTAGGTGCATTTGAGAAAGCACTGCAAGAAAGCTGATGTCAGAAAAGAATTGATGTGTTTGAAGGTGAGGATGAAAGGAGATAACAGATCTCAGCAATTCTGGAAATTGCAGAATTGGAAAATGGAATGATTCCTCGATTCCAATCAGTAAAACATAAAATTAGGAAATCTTTTGAACTACAGTCTAAATATCAAACATGGCTATGTCATACACCGTATTAAGATTTCTGAGTGGATCAAGGTGGTCTTTCAGTTGGACTCTGAAAATGGCTCTGGTAAAGAGAAGGGCATAATTCTACAAAAATCCGATAGACTCAAAGTACCTAAAATTAAGTCAGGAGAAAGCTATGTTCAAAAGAAATTGTCGGGGTAGTGATTGCTTACGGAGCTGACTGTAATGAAATAGAACTTTAAAAAAATAACCTGTTTTTGAAAAATTGTATTGGCAAGAGTAAAAAGAGACTGGAACAAAGACCCTGTGACTGTTAAAGATATCAGTAAAGCTTGATCCTCCAACTTTTACCTTTATATTATTATTATTGTTATTATTATTAATTATTATTCTCCTTGGTTACATCTAAAGAGAGCAATGGAGAATCTTTAGACATGATTGCTTGATTCATCTTGGTCTTTTTTTCAGTCCTCTGCCATAGGAACAAAATGTCCCAGATAGGAGCTTTTTCTTCAGTCTGGATTCCAGAATGAAAAGTTGGCAGAGAACTGATCAGTCCCAACACAGACATAGCCTACCTACAGCCTGCATGTCACATGAGTGGAAAAAAATGATAATGTAGAACATCCACTGAAATCCTGGAGCTGTTTATTGTCCAAAACTGATTAAGGCATCATTCATCTCTTTTATTCACAAGCCGTTACTCGTTTCTATGTACTCCTTCAATTTTGCAAATTGGAAAACTTGCTCTAAAGTGAAATCATAATCTTTCAAGGGTATCATATATACACCCTCATAAGAGATGTATACCATAGAGATACCATCCCAATGCTCCACGAAGGTCACCAGCTTCCTAATTCCCACATGAGGAATTGGTTCCTAGCTGCAGATATAGAGGTTTTCCCAACTTGTTCAAAGGAGAAATATAAACTTACTCATGCAGCATATAGAAGGTGAAAAGTGAAAAGAGGAAGAACCTAACAAAAAGATAAATGTTATCATAACAGAAACACATAATTCTTCACACAGGCTTGCACATGAAGATAATCAAGGAATGCATGGTATTTGAAGAGAAGAGCTAAATAAGAAACATATTCTTCTGAATATGAGCTTTTTTAAAAAAAGCAAAATTTCTGAATGCTACTTTCTCTTTTATAAGGGAGCCTGTGGAATCTAAGGATTTGCTATATTCAGTGATTTCCTCTAATTATATAATTACTTTCTCAGTTCGGTACTTTTTTTTTTAGCATTTTATTTATTTATTTATTGGCTGTGTTGGGTCTTTGCTGTGCGCGGGCTTTCTCTAGTTACGCCGAACGGGGGCTACTTTTCGTTGTGGTGCGAGGGCTTCTCATTGCAGTAGCTTCTCTTGTTGTGGAGCATGGGCTCTAGGCATGTGGGCTTCAGTAGTTGTGGCACATGGACTTCAGTAGCTGTGGCTCATGGGCTCTAGAGCACAGGCTCAGTAGTTGTGGCACACCAGCTTAGTTCTCCGTGGCATGTGGGATCTTCCCTGACCAGGGCTTGAACCCATGTCCCCTGCATTGGCAGGCGTATTCTTAACCACTGTGCCACCAGGGAAGCCCTCAGTTCAGTACTTGTTGTCTGAATAGGAACCTGGCTCACTTATGCATGGTGCATTCTCCATGCCTGGCACATAGGAAGTGCTCAACAATTTGCTGCATTGAACTGTATTCATGATAAAAACATAAAACATTGTATAGTTTACCATCGTTATTGTTGAAAGCCAGTTTTTGCTCAACCTTAAAGCTAAGAATAGCTTTTACATTATTAAAGAGTTGTAAAGAAAAACAAAAACAAAACACAAGAATATGCAAGAGACCGTAAGTGGCCTGCAGAGTCTAAAATTTTTACTCTCTTCCCTTCTACAGAAAATGTTTGCTGGCCCTTGGTCTAAATTCAAAGAATATTTCTTGGTCTTAGTCCCAGACATCAGGAACTTATGCAATGACACATGTAATTTTATTTCAGATTATGAAACAATATTACAAATAGAGGAATATGCATATGGAAAGAGGAAGTTGCCGGAAAGTTATTTTGAGTCTTAAAATGGGACAAAGAAGAGATGCAGTGTTTCTCCTTTTTTCTTATGTGAGGATATAATCCTTGAGGGTGCTTGCAGCCATCTTGAGACCATGAGGGGACAAGCCTATTGATGAAAACTAACACACTGAGGATTGTAGAGTGAAAAGATGAAGAAAACCTGGATCCTTAATAATGTCATTAAACCTCAGAATTGACCAAACCTAGAAGTATCATAATTATGTATCTTGCTATGACTGATAATAATTTTTCCCTATTGTTTAAGTCAGTCCATTCAAATTTTATGTTCCTTGCATCTGAAAGCATTCTGAATGATGCTGTAATCGAAATCTGGTTGTAAAGTAGAAGAGTCAGATATTCTTTAAAATACCTTGCTGGGGCTTGTGAACTGCTTAGATAATAGAGGACAGCTAGGCAAGTGAGCATGTCAGGTACTTTAGTTCTACACCAAAAAAGTCTTGGTGTGATTTATTCAGTTGTTGTCATGTTATTATAGTGAGTGAGTAAAAAACAGTCCCAGTAACATCTAAGCCATGATGGTCCCAATTAAAATAAATGATCATAAAATATAGACCATACTTGGGCAAGTCCTCTCTATAGCCATGTTTGGGAAGACAGACATGAGGCTTTAACATAACCCCCAAAATGACTTAAACATCCCCCTCTTTTGAGCAACATAAGTGACTACTGCTTCTTTACTAATAATATCTATAGACTAGCTTTAATCCCCCACTTCTTGGATTAAAAATGATTAATATACCTGTTGTTCCCACCTCTGATAGCATTCAATCCAGAAGTGGCCCAAGATTCCCTAGTCCCTCTTTAAAATTATCAAGCTCAATCTTACAATAAGCCACTACCGAGACCCTATTACTGATAATCTCTCAAATTTTCTCTGGTTTATGTTTTCCTTGCTGTAAAAAGTTAATTCTAAAATTTTTTACTACAAATATTTTCCTGGTGGCCTTTGTATTATTTTTTAATCAATAGACTATTTTTTAGAGCACTTTTAGGTTTACAGAAAAACTGAGCAGAAAGTACAAAGAGTTCTTATATATTCTCCCTCATCCCTCTTCAGTTTCATCTTGCATTGGTGTGATATGTATGTTACAATTGTTGAACCGATATTGACATAATTAACCGAAGTCCATAGTTACATGAGGGTTAACTCTTGTTGCACGTTTCTACAAATTTTGCCAAATGCATAATGTCATCTAGCCGATGACAGAATTAGGGCAGAATAGGTTCACTGCCCTAAAAATTCCCCGTGTTCCACTTATTCACACTCCCCCCACACACACCACATGCCCTGGAACCACCAACTGATGTTTTTACTGTTTCTATAGTTTTGACTTTTCCAAAAGGTCATACAGTTGGAATCGTATAGCATGTAGCCTTTTCAGAATGGCTTATTTCACTTCATAATATGCATTTAGGATTCATCATGCCTTCTCATGACTTGGTAATTCATTTCTTTTTATCACTGAATAATATTCAATTTTCTGGATGTACCACAGTTCATCCATTTACCTACCAAAAGACATCCTTGTTGCTTCATATTTTAGCAATCATGAATAAAGTGACTAAATATTCTCAGGTAGGTTTTTGTATGAATACAGCTTTTCAACTTATTTGGGTAAACGCCGCGGAGTATGATTGCTGAATTGTATGGTAAGACTGTGTTTAGGTTTGTAAAACCTGTCAAGATGTTTTCCAAGGTGGCTGTACCATTTTACATTCCATTTTGCAGTCCCAGTAGCAATGAGTAAGAGTTCTTTTTGTTCCACATCCTCGCCGACATTTGGTGTTGTCAGTGTTCTGGAATCTAGTCATTCTAGAAAGTATGGAGTGGTATATCATTGTTTTACATCTGTACATGATTTTGGTGAGGTGTCTGTTCAGAAATTTTGTTCGCTTTTTAATTGGGTTGTTTGTTTTCTTACTGTTGAGTTTTAGAAGTTCTTTGTATATTTTGGATGCGAGTCCACTAGCAGATATGTGCTTTGTACTTGATGGTCTTTTGTTGTTGGACTTTAACAACAGAGAGGAGACTTACTTTCTGAACAAGCAGATGCAACCAAAATTGAGAAATTATGAAAGAGGATTGGTACTGGTGGTGAAGGACAAAGGATATTTTCAAACATTAAATCATCACAGTAACAAATCTAAAAATATCTCACTTCATTATATCTATATTTCTAATGGAGAGCTGCTTGAGTTCTTTCCAGGTGATAGTTTCTTGCTTAATGAAACCTTGAGAGGCTTTTAATTCTATCATTAATAGCACTTTCCATGTCTGTCTATTCTAGAATTGTAAGAAAATCAGCAGGGTATAGAATAGCTGTGTTGATATGAGAGAATGGTCATGCCTTTTGCTTCTCATCAAACCATCCAACCGAATTTCAATGAAATTGCTAAGTATAGTTTTAATTTCCAACATATATAAAATAGGAAATACAAGCTCTGTCATCCCCCACAAGGTTGAAATTGTGTACAGTTCAATGCATATTTGTAAATTGCATAGCTGAGAACATAAAGCCTTCTTCTTAGAAGAAATAAATGTGCTTAAGCTAGAGGAAAAAAGGTATTGTCTCACCAAGTGGTCTTTTTTTTTCTCATTCAATTTACTTCCTTTCATCATTGCAGATGATAATAAACTTGAGTAAATATTAGGTCTTTTTCCCTTGAAGGTTTTAAGAATGTTCCAATTATAGAGAGACTAGAATATATTTAGAGAGTTTCTGTTATTTTTAGATACCTAAAACCATAGCCTCTTCCAAGAAATGTCTTCTTTTTGTTTGCCTGCTATAATATTCCCCCTCTCCCCCCAGGAAACATTCATCACTTGGTGGTGAGTAACCTGCTGCAGTTTCTTAAGAAGTTGGTCTTTACCAGGTTTTTAAGGGGTGACTAAGTAATGGGTCCAGTGGGTAATCTATTTATAAGTATAGTGTTCATTGCTTATTTGTAGAGTACACCAAGCTTTTGAATTCTGATGCTGGAGATTTGTGAAAGCCTTTAACATTTCCTTGGCATCCTATATAAAAACCCTTGAATTTTTCATAGCAAAATATTTATAGTACTATTTTTTTCTAGTGTTGTGGTCTTATAAACGTCTTATTGTAATCAATAAAGTCTGTAGACAGAACTGTCAGTCTCTTTTCTTTTAATAATTCCTGATGTCTTGACTTTTCAATTCTACAGATCCTAAAGATTTAAAAATCTAATTAGCTATCTTTTGAGTGTTGTTGACACAAAGATCATGATTTTCCATCATTTTATTGAAAGATGTCAGATGCAATGTAGAAGAATTTCCATAACTTTGTGTTGTATATTGACAAATTGTCAGGAAAATAAACAGAAGTTATATAGGGACTCAGTAGTCCAGAACCACTGGAGAAATGCTTAAGTAAAAGCCATACATAATTGTGAGTTTTGTGATTTTACCCAGGAGAAACACATGTTGAGCATAAATAAGTAATTAAGTATAGATAATTAATCAAACTAGAATTTTTACCTTGTATGTTACCTACAATTAAACATCTAGAAGGGCATTTTTTTTTTTTTTTTTTGCGGTACGCGGGCCTCTCACTGTTGTGGCCTCTCCCGTTGCGGAGCACAGGCTCCGGACGCGCAGGCTCAGCGGCCATGGCTCACGGGCCCAGCCGCTCCGCGGCATGTGGGATCTTCCCGGACCGGGGTGTGAACCCGTGTCCCCTGCATCGGCAGGCAGACTCTCAACCACTGTGCCACCAGGGAAGCCCCTAGAAGGGCATTTTTGTTGAAAATAGTATGAATGTTGCAAGTAATAGAATGTTGTAGCTGCCCATTCAATTCATACTCTTCTCTGATAATAAATATACTGTTGGGACATTTTTATAATTGTTCTTTATAATATCCACTCTAAGAGGTAAACACATAAAACCTCTGCTCTTATAGACTCTCTTCATCCATACATCCTTGAGAAAAGTCACGTATTATGTCACTAACTTGTGAGTATGATTTAAGGATTGGAAAACAAAAAGATCTTTATTGAGCATAAATTACACACTAAGCACTGTGATAGATTTCTCACATGCATTATCTCATCTTCCTCTGGGAGGCAGGCATCTTTAGCTCCAATTTGGAAGTATGAAAATTGGAGTTGAGAGATATTAGGCACTAAAGCAGTGTGATTTTGAAAAGCAGGTATTCTAGGAAGCATGACACTGACAATTACTCTGGAGGAAAGTGGATGTTGAAAGAGAAGAAAAAATTTCTAAGAAAGGGAATGGAGGTGAGACTCTTGAAACAAAACATATGCTTTATTATTTTCCTTTGTCCTTTAGTCCTTTCCTTATACTCCTTTTAGTAGACCCAGTTCTGGGTGTCTACCCAGCTGAAAATTATTTTTTTCTGAGAATTTTTACATTCTTCAAGTGGTGGTCGTGGAGCACAATATCCTTCACGATACATTTCTTTTGCTTCAGGTAATTTGAAGTGAGTTCCTGGTATTTGTAGTCAGAGGACCCTATACACATGATTTTTTTTCTACCTATAGCATAGTTGAAAAAATTTTGTTTTCATTTTACCTTTTCAGCCTTCAAGATCAAATGAAACTATTATTTGGCTGACTGTAAGAAATTCCATGACACTAAAACTAAGCTAGGGCAAGAAGTTGAAAATGTAGATATTTAAAAATTTATACCAAGGTATTTAGCCTAAGGATGAATTTTGCAGAGTTAGAGGGGTACCTCTCACTCCCTTAAGAGTCATTCACATCTTTCCCATGAAAAGTTCTGGTGGTTCTGTGTCCATGCCTGCTCTCCCCAAGACTCTACTAATTTTATGCTACTGACTAGAGATATATGAATTATATGCTTCTATAGTTTCCATATTTTGTAGGTTAATGAACTTCAGTGGACTCAAAGGACTCACAGGTTATTTGGGGGTTCTAATTTGTTTCTAGTGTCATATTCTCATGCACGTTTTAGAAAATGAGTTTTTAAATATCAGATGACTTGAGACAGGGAGAAAAAGAAATAAGAGAAATGCTTCATTAGAATAACATATTAAATAGAAACTAAATGTGTAACCATGAGAGAGATGAGTGTGTGTGTGTGTGTGTATGCGTGTGCATGTATGATGGGAGGACTGTAAAGAGGAAATTCCAGACTATGCGTTTCTATATCACATTTGGTGATTACATTTTTAGTGTGCTGGGAAGGAAATCAACCACAAAACACCCATTACGTAAGAAGATTTTTTTCTAATTCCCCTGCACCCTGCTGAATACATACCCATTTATGTTTAATTCCACACAATCAAAACACAGTTGCATCATGAATGGGAAAAGAGTTTAAACCAAGACACGCAGTTACCTAGTTATCTTTTTATATTCCTCTCTCCTCCCTATTACTGCCTTTAACAAAGACATGAACAGCACAATATACATTGTAAAAAATTAAATGTCTTGGTAAATAGGTTCAAAGGGTCATATTTTATATGATAGTCTAAAGGGAAATTTTGCCAATTAAGTAAAAACCACAGGAGGACTTTTTACCCACTAATATCTGAGAATACTAATTTTCTCTTTTTAGGAGAGTAGCGAACTATGTTTAGCCGGAAATATAACGGTATATTGTTACAAAATGCTTTCTATTTCAGGAAGCATTCTCCTACCCCAAAGTCCCCATTAGATAAAATGGGATATTTCCCTGGTTTTTAAAACTTGGAGAAATTAGGGGTCAGGATGGTAAGTGCTTTGCCTAAGGCAATTCTAGTGAATGATTTAAATTGTACTATAATCCAGGCCTTTCATCCCTTAGGTCAGGGCTCTTACTGCTTCTCATTGTGCATCATTTAAACCCTCTGAAATAATGTGTCCAGTTATTTGTTCCTAACTATCCAGAGATTTAAGAAAGAAAAAAAATTAGAACTTAAGGAAATTATTACAGTAAGAAAGCAAAATCTATGAAGGAAAGATAGAGCAGTTGAGATAGTTTAGCCTGGAGAAGAGAAGGTTGAAAGGTGACTTGATATGTGTGTTTAAGTACAATGGTCCTGTGAAGAAGTGGTCTATATCTCTGTCAAGGAGATGGTGTAATAGAGTGGTGAACTACTGGGTCACATGTAAGATAACATGGGGTGCATTAAATTCAAGAGTAAGTGAGAAAAGGGGTGAAATTTCTGTTTACATTGAAGTAAAGAAAATAACCTCTTAGGATCCTTTTTAGTTGATTATAACATTATTTGTAGTTATTCAAGCTTGTCATATACCAAATTACCAAATTTCTAAAATGCTTAAATCTTATGTATAAAGATATTTATATGATGTGTTAATTTCCTTTGAAGTCCACATTGCCTCCTCCCAATTGAATGAGTATTCTAACTGGAAGGAAGCTCAAGAGATTGCAATCTATCACATGATGTTTAATTAACCAACAGTACCTCAGGGTAAATCCAAAAGATCTGCTCATGCAGTAGGAATTCCAATTCTGGTTTCCCTTCTGCCTTTTTTCTCCTTTTGCTTCAGTTATTCTTCTTCCACATTTCATCACTGATAAGCTCCTCTCTGGATTATAGGATAGAACACAGAAGAACTGAGAATTTAAGATTTCCTAATGAGATTACTTCTTAGCTGACTTTGTTTAAAAAAATAGCTGGAGGGGGAGAGGGAAATGAAATTTGTCACATTTTCTTGGAGCTTTTAGATCCATGCATTCAGTCAGTATTTTAATATATACACAAGATTTTATGAGCAGCTATCAGTAATTGAGCAGTAATTAAAAGTACTGTGGAGAATGTAAGAAAAATGTAAAATATGGTCTCTATACATGAGTTCTTAGTAGTAGCTATTGATAAAAATAACTTTATAATTAGATGCTACTAACATGATTCAGACTTTATGTGTTATAAATGCTTATAGGAGAACAGGATTGATTACATTGTGCATTAATATTTGAGCACATACTATGTTAATTCATTCACTCATTCAATAAACTTTTATAGAGTGAGTACTAAGTGTCATACATAGAGGACAGAGCCATAAATTCCTGCCATCA
Source organism: Neophocaena asiaeorientalis asiaeorientalis (assembly GCF_003031525.2). Lineage (NCBI taxonomy): Eukaryota > Metazoa > Chordata > Mammalia > Artiodactyla > Phocoenidae > Neophocaena > Neophocaena asiaeorientalis. The sequence goes on along the minus strand of NW_020185336.1, from coordinate 11,803,322 downwards.
TGAAGCTATGGTTTTAAAGAGGGTTGAAATGAGAAAACACATAATAAACATGTAAATAAATGATCAGATATTGGTGAATGTTATGAAGGAAACTAAAGCAAATTAAGAAAGCTAGGGAGTATTGAGGGGCATGAAAGAAGGGTGCCATTTTATGTAGGTAGCCAGGAAGGCCTCACTGATCCCTTGAAGAAGCTAAAGGAACAAGCCTTTTAGATATCTTGGCAGGGTCATTCCAGATAGAAGGAGGGTAAAGGCTCGGAGACATCTGAGGTGACTGGAATGGAGTAAACTTGGGTCAGAGTAGTACGGGGAGGGGGAGGAAATATGAGGAGTACTGATGGGCAGATCATCTGGGTCCTTGTAGATCGTTGTAAAGACGTTGGCTTGATCTCTGTGATGGGAAGTTATTGGAGGGATTTAAGCAGATAACTGAGATCATCTGACTTATATGTAATACAGTCATTCTGGATGTCCATTGAGAATGGGCATTGGGACGGTGAGAGGGAAGGCAAAGCAAGGAGACACATAAGGAGTTACTGTAATAACCAGACTGGATAAAATGGTTGCCTGGGCATTGAAGGTAGCAGTAACAATGGTGAAAAGTGGTTAGATTATATTTTAAAGTTAGAATGTGCAGCAATGCTGATAGATTGACTGTGAAGTAGCAGAGAAACAAGGAAATAAAAAATAAACTTCAAAATTTTTCATATGGTCAAAAGAAAGACAATGTTTCAATTTGTTACGTTTGAGATGGTGGTATGAGGATCAGATTTGTGGTGGGTGGAAAAATCAGAGATTGGATTTTTGGACATGTTTAGTTTACAACACCTACTAGCCATCCAAGGAAGCATATTGAATAAATATTTGTACATACAGCTTTGAGTGCAGAGAGAGATCCAGGCTGGAAAAATAACTCTAAAATCCATCAGCTTAAAAATAGCTTGGAAAACATAAGACAACATGGTATTATCAAGGGCTTGAATGTAGAAAGAGAAGAGGTCTATAGACTGATATCTTGGGAGAATCTACCATAATATGCAGACTGAGAGAAGACCTCACTGAGGTAGGATGAAAATCAAGAGAGTGTGGCACCCAAGGGGAGAAAGTATTTTGGGAAGATAAATTAATTGATTATGTCCAATGTTTGCTGATAAGTACATAAGATGAAGACTGATCGTCAAATTTAGCACTATTAAGTTTACTGGTTACCTTAAAAATACATATTTCAGTGAATCGGTAAGAACACATATTTTCTTGTTAGTAACTTTGAAAGAGAATAAGGAGTGAGAAATTTGAAACGTTAAATATAAATGTTTGAGGAGCTTTGATGACAAAGGGAACAGAGAAATGAGGTGGTACCTGGAGGAGAGTTGAGAGAGTTGAGATTATAATATTTTTGTCGATGCGAGTAATCGCTAGAGGATAAACAATGGATGAAATAGGGACAAGAAAGAAGAATTGCTGGAATAATAGGTCTTTACATACATGAGAGAGGATGAAATCTAGTACACAAGTGGAGGGTTGGTTATGAGCAGTTCTTCCATACCAAGAGCAAAGGAAGAGTAGCTTTCGTAACCCTAATCCTAACCTTAAACCTAATTTATGTGGCCACAGTGATAGTTAGGTGTATAGGTATGATAAGTATAGTGACGGGAATGGTAGAAATTCTCTTCTGATGCCTCTGCTTTCTCAGTGGGATAGAAATAAATGTAATTGCCTAAGGGTAAAGACTGGCAGAAATCCCAGTGATTTGAAGAAAATGCAAAAAGTGCATTTTTCCTTAAAGGGAATGGGAGGGTAAATGTACTGGTACAATGAAGCAGGATTGTTGAGTAACATTAGTAACAAGAGTCTCTTGAGGTTTTGGTCATGAAATGAATGTAAACTAGAAAACACATCTATGTATTTTCCTCCAGTCTTTAATTGCATGTGTCTAGATAAAGAGTACTTAGAGAATTAGATTAAATCAGAATTGTGTTTTTGCCAGGTACTATTGTGAAGAGAGGAATGCTGAAGGCAGCAATAAATAGAAGAGGGTGATTGTAATTATGGTACATAGTTTTTAATGGGTGAAAAGGAAGGACATGAGAGCTACTAGGGCCAATGAAAAGCTTAGGATCAATAGGTCTATATCTTGGTTTAATTAAACACTTACTGGAATTGAACAACAAAACTGAGGTAGCTAGAAGGCAAGGAGTTGATAGGTGGAAGAATTAAGATGCAAGAAATTACAATTTTGGAGGGAATAAAGTAATTTATAATGCCAAGATTTCTAAGAATATGATTGTGAACAGTCCAATTTTTGGAAGAGAAAAATTCAAGGAACTGGATGGCCAAGAATTTGAATGACCACATACATGAACTTGGAACCACCAAGAATAAAACGGGTGTTGTTGGAAAGAGTGACAGCCATGTGCAAGGGGGTAAAATTATCAAGGAGTGAGAGGAATTTACCATGACAGCTCTGGCAGGAGACTCAAAGCTAGCACAGTATAGGGCTGAGGAAGAATGCTCTGAAAGTGGCAATGAGGAATAATCCACTCCATCTCAAACACTGGAGATAGGAGAGGTGTGAGGGTAAACTTTCCCTACTTGTGAGGATTATAGGCTTAAACTGATTTTGGTTAAAACAGGGAATGGAAGGAAGAGTTCAAAGAGGGGTTTGAGAATGTGGGAGATTCTGCTGATGACTGGCCACCAGTTCAGAGAGTACAGCTGTGAAAGTGTTTCAGGAGATGGACAGGTTTGGAAGATGGAGCCAGAGTTGGTGTACAAGGCAATCTGAGGGTTAGAGCTCTGAGGATGAGGGATGGTCTGAGAATTCTCAGCTTCTGGTAGTGATGATACATTCAGGGATAAAGAGCACAGTGGGATTTGTCCTGATGATATCAAGGCAGGCACTGTTGGAGAGACTTGAGAGCTGATAGGAAGGTAGGTGAGGCAGTTTCAAATTACACTGGGTTCTGGAGGCCTGACTTCACCTAGTAATGGTGTTTGAGAGAAGTAAACTGGTCTTAAATGTGGCGTGGAAGGCTCTGTGGCTTCCTCTTGTCTCTAGCTCTCAAAGATGAGGAAGCTAGAGAAAGGCAGTCCTTAGCAAAGCTCAAAGAGCACCAGTATTCCTTCTTGTCTCCTTCCAGTGGAGACCTGGTGGCCAGAGTAGGGTTATCACATCTTTAGCTCATGGACCACTGTAAAGTTCAGGGATAAGAGGTGGTATGGGAAACATCCAAGAAAGAGTGGTGTTCCACCCTGTTTGTGAGAAAGTGTTCATTGTGGACTTGCTTACAACTGAGCTTAAATATTGACTATATTTGGAAATAAAAAGTCAGTATAACTCAATGAGGAGACCAGAATCAAAGGCATTGTGGGGAATATGAGAAGTTTGTCAGATGCAAGGTGGTCTTTGCCGCAGTGGAGGGCACATGTTGCCAAGTAGTGGAGAATGATGTTAGCTTAAAAAGTGGCAGCTTTCATATTAATCTTGAAAAATCATAATAGGTAGAGAGAGTAAAATAACATTATTTCTTTCCAGCTCTTTATCATCATGGCAGGAGACAAAAGACTGTAGGAATTCTCTTTGGTGCAGTCTAAATGGTAACCCTCTGTATTTCTAGTACAGGAAGAAAAGTGAAGTGTGTGAGATGGCAGTGCTTCAGATGTTCTTTTTCAAATAATATTTTCTTGTATCTAAACTTGTATTCAAGTAATCATTCCTTACAAACTTAATAATAATAAGCACTTCAAATATTATCTACTTTAAATCTTACCTTAATGCTCTGAGTTATTGTACGGTTTGGGAAAATAAGGATCTACTCTAATGTAAATATAAGAACTAGAACTCTCTTGTTCATACTATATCTTATGTCTGATAGTGTCTCACAGTTGGTAAGTTCTTTATAAATATTTGTTAAATGAGTAGTTTTATCCAAACTGACACAGATAGAAAGTAAACGAGCATACAACTTTACATGGGTAATAATCTATATTTTCATGATTTATTAAAAACATATTACTATCATATTAACCTTGACCATATCATCTCTATGAGTATTGCTTCCTAATTCTCACTCATTCTTTCCACCCCATTTGGAATTTCCCAAATTAGGAAGGAAGAGTTAACAATTTTTTTTAGTTAAATGCCATGTTAGTGCTTGCTCTGTATTTACTTGTGATTGGGGACATTGCATGTTAAAAGATTATACTTATGGGTATAGCTCTCAGAGCAGCCCTGATAATTTATATGGGTTTCCTTTATTATTGCTTGCTTCTGTTGTCATGCTTAGAAAATACACACCTTTTCTTCTAGTTATATCATTTTCTTAATGATTACTTAGATACTCTAACAAATATAAAATCTATTTGGGAATATAGCATGAGAAAAAGTACAAATCAAACTGTGTATTTCTTTTCAGTTCATTAAACAGTTATTCCTGTTAGTATATTCTAACTATCATTTATAATATTCTAGTTATAAAATTTATATCACAATTATTCTATTTAATAACATTTCTGAAGGACTTAACATTTCACTTCAATTGTACATCAAGTTCTTACACTTATTTAGGCATTTTGGGATAGAGTTTCTGTTTTCTTCAATTGCTTAGGTTGGTTATTCTGTCGGGAATACTAAGCTATTTAAATTATTTTATCTTCATACTGCCCTGGATTAAAGTCTGGATTTTAAAAGTCTGGATTTTCAAGCCCTCATTTATTGTTATTATTTTCCCATATTTTCTTGGCTATTCTAGCTGATTTATTGCTGGGCTTGTTGCCTTTTGATAATTTTTAATAAATTATTGATGTTTTTCAAGTTTCTTCTTATTAAATTGAGGTGACCTTATTTTGTATATTTTTGTGTATATATGTTAATTGTGATAGAACACATTTTACTCCAATTCTGTATGTTGTTTACAAGAGACACTTAATATACAGGAATGTGGAAAGATTTAAATAAAAGAATGAAAATATATGTAGCAGGAACATACTACCCAAATAACAAGTACCAATTTTAATCAGATAAAATAAATGCCAACAACAAAGTCATTTCTAAAGAACAAAAGTCACTTCACTACAAAATTATGAAAGGTTTAATTCTCCTGAAAGATACAGCAATTCTAAAATTGTATGTACCTAATAATATATCTTCAAAAACCTATACAGCAGAATTTTACAAGACTACGGGGAGGAAAAGACAAATACACCATATAGCAGGAGCTTTCTACAGCATTTTGTTAATTATTGAAAGGACAAATATTCAGTAACTATTGAGCAAAATAATAACAAGTTTGCCTTAATTGAACCTACAATTAAGACACATATTTTACTGCATAACTGAAACCTTTATAAAAATTGCTCATGAACTAGGTCGTAAAGAGATTTTCACAAAATTCAAATATATTATTACATCAGTTCTCCAATCAAATGCATTTGTATTAGAACTTGATAAAAAAATATATAAAAACCCTCACATTTGTTAAGAAATGGATCTCAGTAATTAAGAGGCCAAGAAATTTAATAATAGAAATTTTAAAAATTATTAGAATTTACTAGTAATTTAAATACTACCTATTGTAACTTGTGGGATGAAGCAGTCCTAAATTCCCAAATGTTAAACTTTATGTTAAAAAATTCAAATAAAGAAGTTAGAACAAATAAAGAAGTTAAAAAAAGAAAAGAAAAAAAGGACAAAAAAAGAAGTTGGGACAATGTAAAGAAATATAAACACAAAGAAATTAGAAGTAAAGATATGCAAAATTTAACAGCAGAAATAATAAAATAGAAAATAAACATATGATCAAGTAGATCCACAAAGAAAAAAAAATTTTCTGTAAAGACTGGTAAAATAGACAAATCTCTAGTAAGACTAATTTGGGAAAAGATGGAAAAGGCAAAACTAAGCAATTCATTAGGGTTTTTATTTTTTAAAGGGGTCATATCTATAAAAAGAGCAGCAATTAAAGAGTCAGTAGAAGAACATAAATAGCTATATAGCAGTAAATATTAAAACTTAGAATAACTGGAAAAATTCTGAAAAAAATATAATTTAACAGAGGTGACTCTTGGTGAAAAAGAATGTCTACATAGTTTTATAAAAATGAAATACATTGAATTTATTTTCAAAATCTTAGCCCAAAGAAACCACCAGATCCATATTCTATCAAATTTTCAAAGAACAAGTAATTCCAATCTTATACAAAATTTCCATATTATAGAAGAGTAAAATTCTAAAAATTACTCTAAGATATTAACATCACCTAGCAATGGTTAGAAAAACTAAAAGTGGGTAGAAATTTTAGTCTAATCTCACTCAGGAATATAGATGAAAACATTTAAAAATATTAGCAAACTGTGTCCAGAGTATATCAAAAGATAAATATCACAATCAGTTTTGGTTTATCCTAACACTGGAATGGTAGTTTGATATTACAAAATCATTGAATATAATTCATTGTATTAGCGTATCATCTCAATAGACGCAAGAAAATGTTTGATAAAATTCAATAGATGCTCACTCTAAAAGATTTGGCAAACTGGCAATAGAAGAGAATATTTTTAAACTTCATAAAAATATCTAACAAAAACCTAGAACAATTATTCTTATTTCTGTACTGTTCTCTTCAATATCAGGAAGAAGGCAATAATATCTATTGTCAACATTTCTTTTCAACGTTTTTGAGGAGCTCTTGGCCAGTAAGGTAAGACCATAAAAGAAATAGAAACTATGAGGGTTACAAATGAAGGAGAGACACTGTCATTATTTGTATATGATATGATTGTTAAAGTAGAAAACTAAAGTACCAATAAAAATTATTAAAATCAATGAAAAACTTCAGTAAGCTGCTGGATATAAGAAAATATATATAAGATATTTCATTTTCATATATAATTAGTACGAATATTTTGTTAATGCAGAGAGCATCCTATCTAATATATGCAAAATACAGGAAATAAACATATTCTGAATGACAGTTCCTTAACTTTTTCCCCTCCTGAACAATGAGAATGCATTCTTCTTTGGCCCTTTCACTGTTCAGTTTGATTTTATTAAAATCCTTTCCTCATCTCTGAAGCTTAAGGGTAATAATTATAAGATAATTATAAGATCAGTTCAGTTATCTCTCAGACTGAGGTAAGTGGAAAGGAAACTGGAACTGTGAGTAGTACTGGTAGGAGGATGTCCAGAATTTTGGGTTTGTTTTTTTCTTTCCTGTGATTGTTGATACCTAGGCTCCAGGGACATTGTATATAATGGTTTATTTGTCTTGGTCTCCACTCTAGCTATGAGGTGTAAAACTACCTGACTTCCCTTCTTCCACTCCCATCTCCAAACCTGAACCTACTTCTTGACTCACTGGCTATACTCTCAGTCTTTCTGGTCCTGTACAGTTCTCCTACATTAGAATCCAACATGATGTATAAGTGCATTTTCAAGATCAGATAAAGTGTATAAAAATTCTACATTCAGATTGGGACCAAGCCAATGATAGTACCAATTTGTCACTATTAAGATTCACTTCTTGGGCTTTTAATAGTCTTTCTGTCCACTTTGCTTCATGAACAAATGTGTCTATGGGGCAAAATCTGTGGGGATAATACTCTATATGTCCCTTTGCTGTGCGTACATTCCAATTTTTACAATTTCAACACTGCTATGAAACATTTGTCAGTGTGCTTCTTTTAAAATTCATGTCAGAGGAAACTCTGTCTGCATGTGGCAAGCTGCCAGCTCCTTACTCTTGTGAAACAATTTCCCTAATTAAAAACATTCATAAAAATTACTGTAAAGAGTTAGAGGCAAGGTTACTTCAGATTATATCCTATAAGAATATGAAGAAAAATGTGTGCTTCATGGTATAATGCTCTCTGCTGAGGAAGGGGCTTGATGTGGCTTTGCTCAAAGCTCGAGTTATATACTTAATTTTACACATTAAAATTTAATGATATTTTAAATGTAATATGCCTTTCCCAAACAATTTCTTTTTCTTTTTCAGTAGCCTAATTTCATAATATTGCAGGAATAACATTTTGCAGTATAGTTGATAGGGTTTTCTTTCCCAGTATACTTTTAACTATTTTTCATCGGTTTTAAAAAGCTTTTTCTTTAATAGCACTGCAAGTTTTTTCCAGTCCTGACAAAATTCTGAGACAAAATTGTTTAAAGCAGAATATCATGCTTCTTTTGGCTTGGAAAAAAAATTTAATTATGCAAGTACCTACTTTTCTTTGATTAAATCTATCTTCATATGTACATACAAAGCTGGTTTTCACTCATCAAAATTTATGGGTTTTGGGGACTTCCCTGGTGGCGCAGTTGTTAAGAATCCGGCTGCCGGGGCTTCCCTGGCGGCGCAGTGGTTGAGAGTCCGCCTGCTGATGCAGGGGACGCGGGTTCGTGCCCCGGTCCAGGAAGATCCCACATGCCGTCAAGCGGCTGGGCCCGTGAGCCATGGCCGCTGAACCTGCGCGTCGGAGCCTATGCTCCGCAACGGGAGAAGCCGCAGCGGTGAGAGGCCCACGTACCAAAAAAAAAAGAATCCGACTGCCAACGCAGGGGTCACGGGTTCGAGCTCTGGTCCAGGAAGATCCCACATGCCGCAGAGCAACTAAGCCCGTGCACCACAACTACTGAAGCCCGCGCACCTAGAGCCCATGCTCTACAACAAGAGAAGCCACTGCAATGAGAAGCCCGCGCACCACAACGAAGAGTTGCCGCCGCTCGCTGTAACTAGAGAAAACCCATGTGCAGCAACGAAGACCCAACACAGCCAAAAATAAATAAATAAATATTTTAAAAATTTATGTGTTTTGTAAATTAAGATAATCTTGTATTAGAGAAAGCATATCTTGAAAAAAAAATGCCTCCAGAAAATTTCAGGGACAAGTAGATAAGGAAAAGCATCTTTATAGGGGGTGGGGGGAAAGCTTGTTTCACAATAATGCACTTATTTCCAAATGTTCCTGGCAAGACTTTCACAGGCTCTTAATTTTACATTCCTTTCTCCTGTGTACTTCTTTATTGCCCACCCAAAAAATGAGGTAGTGCAAAGAGGTTATAGAGCAGCAGGGAGACCTGTTGTTACACTAGGTATCTAGGCAACCAACATCCATCTAGTGTTTCACACAATGTGCTACTAAAATCTTAAATTTGTGGAGAGTGCTTTACACTTTACAAAATGGGTTCACATTTGCATGATCTCACTTGACCCCTGCCTTGTGGGGTATGCAGGAAAAATATTATCATTATTTCTATTTTGTGATTAATAATGCCAAATATGGAGTAGAATGAGACTATTTTGTATATCATAGTGAAAGGTGAAGATAAAATTTAACCCAGGAATTCTGATTCCATATCTGTTCTTCCTCTACCTCACTGCATACAGTGAACTTTCAAATAGTTGTTGGCTGACTGAATAAAAATAGAATATTTTCTCACAGCTTAAAACCGTATATAAATAATTTTAAGAAAATTTTAATGACTTCTCAAAAATATTATTCACTAGAAGATTATAATGTTAAGCTTTTGGCCCTTGCATTTCCAATAAAATTATTATTTACTCCAATAATAAAGAAAAATGTTCCTCAACTGAGAGAAAAAAATCTACAAAATGAAATAACTTAGAACTCTGGCTAAGTATTACAAAGTTTATGTGATACTGGATAAGTATCACAAAGTTCCTTAACTGAGGAGCTGTGTTTAAACTATTTTAAACAAAGTGCTATTCCACTCAAGTTTAAGAATTATAAGATTAAAACTTGGGTGTGGTGCACGTTCATATTTCCTGTTATCAAACTTGTTGAGATAATGGGTTGAGAAGTGGGGGTTGAAAGCATCCATTACTTAAAATGTATTACGTGGTGGTCTTACAGTTTTTATCAAGGGAAAAGATATAATATCTGTATATCTCTTATTTTTATATCTGCTTCTGGTTACCAATATCAACATAATTTTTGCATAACATTTTAAGTACCAGTGGGTGTCTTCCTGAGTAAATGACCTGTAAGCTTTCCAGTATTATCTAGCTGATGGGGTTACAGATTGTGAAAAATAACAATGACTGTCATAACTAAAGACAGAAGCAGCAATAGTCATCATTTCAAAATCCTTTTCTACCTCTTTTTAGTCTAGTCTACACTAGTCTATAATAGATGAAATTTTTGTTGTATGTGTCACATAGGTCACGTATAAAGTTCGACTTGCCAAATTTTTCATTTTGGTGATATCTTGAGAGTTTAAGCAAATATATTTTGTAATAAATTTGTACATTCAAATATCTGAACCCATCATCAAAATTTGTAAAAGTATTTTACAATGAACTTGAACTTTATAATATATAAAACAGACACGTAAATTTATAGGCAAAAAACCAGTGACTATGATTGATATGTGTTCCTCTGCACTCTTGCCATTAGTTTAAAAATAAAATGCAAAATGCCACCAGTTCTTCTAAATGTAATTAGTCTTATATGCATTTAGACATCCCTTCTGGTTTCTTTACCATCTGAAGCTGAAATTCTGATATTCTAAAATAGGAAAAAGCTATATTCAGATTAATACTGTGTTATCAAAGAATTCATAATTAGGCAATAGAAAATTCATAGAAAGAATAAAAATGTTCATTTTGTTTTCTTTAAAAAAAAATCTTGGGTGTAGCTTGATGATAAAAATAAGATAGTCTAAATTTTACATATATATAAAGTTATAGACCAGAAATACATATCATAGGTAGAACATAATTTTGAGAGATTATTCTTGCAATTGGATCAAATTTGAGGTTAAAATTCATGGAGTATTTGTGCCATAGTTTGGCTTCCCTGGGAACAGATACTGAAATAACAGTTGGGGTGAAATATGTTTATTAAGGACCAACACATGTGAAGGGCAGGAAGGAGAAGCATGACTGGATAGAGGAAAAAATTAACTGACTCAGGCTCAACAAAGTCTCCATTAACCCACTGGGGAGCTTTGAAGACAGAACTGCCCTTTAGAGACTCCCACACTGAGTCAAAATGGCTGGACCTTTATAAACCTTTCTAATTTTGTCATCAGATGTGGGCTTCCCTGGGAAGAACATGACATTGTGAGGAATTATTGTGAAATTATTTGTTCTAAATATTGTGCTTATGTTTGAAAAAGAGTCCTTTTTTTTTTTTTTTTTTTTTTTAATTACTGTGTGTTTCCAATTCTT
>NW_020185336.1:11770939-11791781 GCF_003031525.2 Neophocaena asiaeorientalis asiaeorientalis | reverse complement strand
ATTATTTACTCCAATAATAAAGAAAAATGTTCCTCAACTGAGAGAAAAAAATCTACAAAATGAAATAACTTAGAACTCTGGCTAAGTATTACAAAGTTTATGTGATACTGGATAAGTATCACAAAGTTCCTTAACTGAGGAGCTGTGTTTAAACTATTTTAAACAAAGTGCTATTCCACTCAAGTTTAAGAATTATAAGATTAAAACTTGGGTGTGGTGCACGTTCATATTTCCTGTTATCAAACTTGTTGAGATAATGGGTTGAGAAGTGGGGGTTGAAAGCATCCATTACTTAAAATGTATTACGTGGTGGTCTTACAGTTTTTATCAAGGGAAAAGATATAATATCTGTATATCTCTTATTTTTATATCTGCTTCTGGTTACCAATATCAACATAATTTTTGCATAACATTTTAAGTACCAGTGGGTGTCTTCCTGAGTAAATGACCTGTAAGCTTTCCAGTATTATCTAGCTGATGGGGTTACAGATTGTGAAAAATAACAATGACTGTCATAACTAAAGACAGAAGCAGCAATAGTCATCATTTCAAAATCCTTTTCTACCTCTTTTTAGTCTAGTCTACACTAGTCTATAATAGATGAAATTTTTGTTGTATGTGTCACATAGGTCACGTATAAAGTTCGACTTGCCAAATTTTTCATTTTGGTGATATCTTGAGAGTTTAAGCAAATATATTTTGTAATAAATTTGTACATTCAAATATCTGAACCCATCATCAAAATTTGTAAAAGTATTTTACAATGAACTTGAACTTTATAATATATAAAACAGACACGTAAATTTATAGGCAAAAAACCAGTGACTATGATTGATATGTGTTCCTCTGCACTCTTGCCATTAGTTTAAAAATAAAATGCAAAATGCCGCCAGTTCTTCTAAATGTAATTAGTCTTATATGCATTTAGACATCCCTTCTGGTTTCTTTACCATCTGAAGCTGAAATTCTGATATTCTAAAATAGGAAAAAGCTATATTCAGATTAATACTGTGTTATCAAAGAATTCATAATTAGGCAATAGAAAATTCATAGAAAGAATAAAAATGTTCATTTTGTTTTCTTTAAAAAAAAATCTTGGGTGTAGCTTGATGATAAAAATAAGATAGTCTAAATTTTACATATATATAAAGTTATAGACCAGAAATACATATCATAGGTAGAACATAATTTTGAGAGATTATTCTTGCAATTGGATCAAATTTGAGGTTAAAATTCATGGAGTATTTGTGCCATAGTTTGGCTTCCCTGGGAACAGATACTGAAATAACAGTTGGAGTGAAATATGTTTATTAAGGACCAACACATGTGAAGGGCAGGAAGGAGAAGCATGACTGGATAGAGGAAAAAATTAACTGACTCAGGCTCAACAAAGTCTCCATTAACCCACTGGGGAGCTTTGAAGACAGAACTGCCCTTTAGAGACTCCCACACTGAGTCAAAATGGCTGGACCTTTATAAACCTTTCTAATTTTGTTCCCAGACCAGGACACGAACCCGCGTCCCCTGAATCGGCAGGCAGACTCTCAACCACTGCGCCACCAGGGAAGCCCAAGAGTCCTTATTTTTAAGAAATACTTACTGAAATATTTATGAATATAATGGCATTTTGTGTGAGATTAAGATAAAGTGGAAATGTTCATTGCAGCACTATTTACAATAGCCAGCACATGGAAGCAACCTAAGTGTCCATCGACAGATGAATGGATATGCATGTGGGATCTTCCCAGACCAGGACACGAACCCGCGTCCCCTGAATCGGCAGGCAGACTCTCAACCACTGCGCCACCAGGGAAGCCCAAGAGTCCTTATTTTTAAGAAATACTTACTGAAATATTTATGAATATAATGGCATTTTGTGTGAGATTAAGATAAAGTGGAAATGTTCATTGCAGCACTATTTACAATAGCCAGCACATGGAAGCAACCTAAGTGTCCATCGACAGATGAATGGATAAAGAAGATGTGGCACATATATACAATGGAATATTACTCAGCCATAAAAAGAAATGAAATTGAGTTATTTGTAGTGAGGTGGATGGACCTAGAGTCTGTCATACAGAGTGAAGTAAGTCAGAAAGAGAAAAACAAATACCGTAGGCTAACACATATATATGGAATCTAAAAAAAAAAAAAGTTTATGAAGAACCTAGGGGCAGGACAGGAATAAAGACGCAGATGTAGAGGATGGACTTGAGGACACGGGGATGGGGAAGGGTAAGCTGGGACAAAGTGAGAAAGTGGCATGGACTTATATATACTACAAAATGTAAAATAGATAGCTAGTGGGAAGCAGCTGCATAGCACAGGGAGATCAGCTCAGTGCTTTGTGACCACCTAGAGGGGTGGGATAGGGAAGGTGGGAGGGAGACGCAGAGGGAGGGGATATGGGGATATATGTATATGTATAGCTGATTCACTTTGTTATAAAGCAGAAACTAACACACCATTGTAAAGCAATTATACTCCAATAAAGATGTTAAAAAAAAAGATAAAGTAGAAAAAACAAGAGAAGAACCAAGTTCAAGTGGTTTCCAATGACCAAAGATGGGACAATTTGAGCATGACACCCTGCCCCCCCAAAAGACAATAAAGTATCAAAATACCTATATATATATACACATATATATATATAAAAATAATAACCTAACCTTTTTAAATACCATCATATTGGGAGGTTACTTGGTTGCACCTACTCATTATTTTGAAAATAAATAAAGGAAACAACCTAGCACTTTTTCTGCCTCTCTTGTACAAATATATTTCAGAGTAACCAAACATTTGAGAACAATTTTTATAAAACAATTTTGGGTAATTTATGCAGAAGGAATGGTTGAATAGAAAAAAGTATCATTTAGAAACACAATAAAATAGTGGATTTAGGAAATGATCACCAAGGGATGCTCAAACATTAGGAGAAAGATTGATGGAGAAGCTAATTGATGAATCAGGTTTAAACACCTGAACCAGCTATTCAGTCTTACCTAGCTGGACAAATGTATTCCTCCTGGTAAGATGCATTAAGGCATACATGGTACCTCCTATGGAGTAGCCGCACCACTAATTAACCCTGTGTTTGATTACATCTCTAGCTCTAATTGAGTTTATAGGAAATAGGAAAGATAGAGAAACAATATAGATAACAGCCAAATGCTAAAGCAAGAATGTGGAAAATATTATAAGACAGTTTTTTTCAACAAGTAATTTCAACAAGTGACTAATATGAAAAAGAAAGGGAAGAACTATTATAAATTTAAAAAGACTTTTAAGATGTATAAACCAGATGCAATTGTGCAAATCTTGTTTGGATGCTGACTTGAACAGATCAACTATATATAGAAATTTTATCATGGAATAAGTATTAGATGATATTAACAAAATATGGTTAATTTTGGAGGTATAATAATGTCATTGTGGCTTTAAAAGTTTATTAGAAGTCTTATTTAAACTAACACACCAAAAAATGTCATAAATGACAGAAACTATGTTGAATGATAAATCTGGTTCAAAGGAATCTTGGCAATCGTCATTGTAAGCTAAATCCCACAAGATAAAATTTAACAGAAATAAATGCATTGCAAACTGTCAGAATGAAGGTAAGCTAACTTAACTGCAATTTGTGAAAAAGAGCAAGCCTACATTACTTGAAGTGGATTACACTGTGTCTCTGAAGATTTTTTTAAACAGTCGATGCAAAGTCATTTTTGTTTTGTTCTCATTTCATAATAACTGAGGTTGCTTAGTTCTGCAATTTTAGTTGTATAATTAATGGGCTTGAAAATGCTGATTTTTGCTTTCTTATCATCTTAAGATGTTGAATCAGGTTCTATTGGGCATAATTTGTGCACTGTCTTGATGTCTGACATCACTGTTGCTCATCAAATGTACTTGCTATAATATGTGTGATGATCCCTCTGGATACTAGGTTGGGTAGAAAAGGTTGCTTTACGGTAGCTAGTCTGCTCCTCTTACTCCCTCCCTGGCTCATTGCTAAATTCTCACTTCTTAGTATTTCAGCTCCTCAGGCTCGGGTCCTGCCCCCTCCGCAAATGCCCAAATAATGGAGCTCTCCAGCTCTACCTTTCCAAGTCATAGTTTAGTTTGAGTGTAGATCTGTTTCACAAGGGTAGTTTCTTTGGGAGGGCTCTATTTCTTCAGAGTCTCCCTCCTTCCCCTGCTAAAATTTTATTCAGCTAGCTGAAATTGAGAGAAGGCAACACCTCATTTGAACACAAAAAACAAGGGACTATTACTGAATATAGTAATCATTTGCACAGTAATACATTTTTTTCCTATTGGATTTAAGTCTCTGAAAGTTCAGTCTTTGGCTTAGAAAATCTGAGGGTTGAGAGCAACATTTGATGCTTGTCAGTCAAGGTTTCCCAAACTTGAGTCATTAGTATAAAATCCTTTACAATTTTTACTATATGAGCACAATTACTTATAAAATACACTTCATTAAGTTAAATCCATTTTAACATAAATTTATTTAAGTAGAAAAATGTGTATCAGCACCATGATTGTATTTTTTCTTTCTTTTAAAAAGTGGCTTTGAAATATTTACAATGAGCAAAAAACAAATTTTCAACTGTGTGTGACCTAAAACTATCTTGCTTACTACTTCTGGAGAAACTTTAGTGTAGTAGGTCCACCTGTTACCTGAATTTTTGCCACCTCCACATTACACGTGAATTCCTGCTGTCAGAGATATTTTACTCTAGTTCCCAGTCACCTAGCATGCTGTCTAGCTTAGGACTAGACATTAGGACTCAGTAAATGCTTATTAGACATGTTTATTGAATGAATAAATGCACCTAACTAGAGATATCATAATTTGAAAATCCATGTTATTACCACCTTTGATAAACTTTCACTTTGAGGAGTGACATTATTGAAATAATTGCCTTTTACATCGTTCCGCACCAAATTCTCTTACTGTTCTATTGGCAAACACTGCTCTGATTTCTCTTGAGAAATAGCACAGATTTAGATTGTAAAGTTGACTTATTCATCACCTGTAATTCATCTACCCCAAAATACTTGAGATATTAAACATATTTGTGTTTGTTAGTAGATAGAAGGTAACAGTAGCAGAAAGCAGACAATTTCTTCATAATGGAAAGTGTTCACTTGAATTTTAACTAAAATATGATTCCACAGGTATATTTTTCCTGTGTAAGTTATGTTTTTAAATTTTGGTATTCCCTAACAGCAACTTTTGACCCTTTCACAGTGCACTGTGACAATCGCTGTGGTCAAAATGTATGCACATTGTCTAGTTGTCTTATCCATTTTGTTCTTTAGAATCTGGCAGAGCATCATCTGTAAATTCGGTGCTAATAAATATGTACAGAAGTAATAAACCTGTTGGTAGAATTTTAAATTTAGCTCTTTATTACTAAGACATTTTAAATTTAATTCATAAGCCAATTAAAATGTTTAATTGCTGAGACTTTTACATTTTGTTGAACATAGTAGGAAAGTCCTTCCAGTGATAAAGATTAAATGAAATACTGATAGAAAATTTTTATATGTGAAATCACTATACCTATTAAAGGATTTACTTTAAGATATCTCTTGAATTATATTATACACTCCTTATAATATATTTGCTCACTTTGTGGATGTATATTTGCTCACTTTGTGGCATCTATGTTAATCTCACCTCCTGGATTTCAGTCACCCCTCCCCACCCATCAATCAATGAAATAATACTATTAAAAAAAGCATTTTTTCAAATATTCTATTAATAAGAGAGACATTTTTCTTATATGAAATAAGATTTAAAAGCTTTCAGCTTCTAAATGTCACAGCTTCTATAAGATGTCAGATTTTCAGTTTCCTCCTGGACAAAAATACACAAATATTCTATTCCCAGATCTTCAAGGCACCAATAACTCTAAGTGGCTTTACATAACTTGCTGTTCCTTCACTTGGGCCATTTTTCCTGATATTTAGGGTGGCAGTTTTCAAATCCATAGCTATCTACAATTCTCATGTTCATAATTTGGATCTATTTATTGGTAGTCATAAAAATCTCTCTTTTTAGAGCATTACAACATCATTTAACATCAAAAAAACCTATACATCTCTTAAATCTGTGATTGTTTTCTTGCATGTTTGTCTGACCACCTTTGCTCTTCCATTGTGTGTGTGTGTGTGTGTGTGTGTGTGTGTGCGTGCACGCGTGTGTGGCCATAATGTAAAAAAGTATTCTAACTGGGTAATAATAAAAAAAATGTTTGAAAAATATTGCACTTAGCTGAGTTGCCTCCGAACAGAGAGCTGTGGGCTGTGTGAGAATAGAGACTCTTTCCTCTGTTTCTCCTGCAACCCACAGTATAGCTGGAATATTGTAGACCCTCAATGTTTGTTGAATCTTAGGCAAGAGAAAAAAGGAAACGTTGTTACAATAGTGATAAAGTTCCTCTAACCATTAAACCTCAAGACAAGTGATGCCATAAGCAATAAAGTGGGATTATTTTTGTTGTAAATGCCATCTAGGTAATTTTAAGGCTTCTATGTAGGGAAAAGAAATGTTGGGGGGAAATTCCATCATAATGAAGAATGTTATTTGAATGGATTGAAATTTATTGAGCAAGTGGGCAACAGTCAGACTTTGGGATGTTTAAGTGAGGTTAGAGTCCTAGGTTCAGACGGAATAGGATGTGCAGCTCCAGCTTTAAGTGGCATGGATGTATATACGCTACCAAATGTAAAATAGATAGCTAGTGGGAAGCAGCCGCATAGCACAGGGAGATCAGCCTGGTGCTTTGCGTCCACCTAGAGGGGTGGGATAGAGAGGGTGGGAGGGAGGGAGATGCAAGAGGGAGGAGCTATGGGGCTATATGTATATGTATAGCTGATTCACTTTGTTATAAAGCAGAAACTAACACACCATTGTAAAGCAATTATACAATTATATATAGCAATTATATAAAGATGTTTAAAAAAAAAAGACGGCAAGGGCTTGGAAGCTGTCACAATGTGAAAAAAATTAAGAATGGCAAGAGTCTAGATCCTCAGCTGGCTCAGTGACCACATGATGAAAAAATGGAGAAAAATGGAAAAGGGGTGTAGTAGGGTTGCAGGTGGTAGTGATCCTTCAGATGAATCCCTATGAAGTTATTGGCTTTCCCATAGGAAACCCAGAGTGTACTGAGAAAAATGTAAAATATGTTACATTTGGTTCAGTGAGGATGTTCTAGAAAAATACACAGCAAAGCCAGGTCTCAGATGGAAAGTCCAGGGTAAAGAATAGAGGATGTTATTTTTAGGCATTGGGGTATTTATTAAATTTTTGAACCAAAGAGTTAAGATCAGAAGTATGCATTATGGCAGTGTCCAGAATGAGCAGAAGAGGGAAGAGAATTAAGGTTGGAGTGGTAGGGAACTCTCGCAGTAGATAGTAGAAATAATAACCTTAGCTATGTGAGAGGCAGAGTACTAAGCAATTTATGTGTATTGCCCCCATTTGATCTCACAGTAATCTTATGAGGTAAATAATAATTTTATCTCCATTTTACAGTAGAAGAATCTGAAGTACAGGGAGCCTGTGTGATGCACTAAGGTCAGAGTGCTAGAAGATGGGAGGGTACAGTCAGGAGGCGATGTCTGTTTGAGTATTAAGACAGAGCTCTCATCCAGAGTTATAATCATTACACATTTTAGAACAAAATAACTCTGTGAATCAAGTTTTTCACAGTTTAAGTTAACTTATTTTTTAATCTCTAATTTGTTTCTTATAGCATAAACCAATTAAGCATATGTTTGAGACCAATTTGGCAGATTTCACTCTAGTGTAACAAGCCTGGGCTCTTACTATGCCTTCCATGGTGTGTCCTTTAGAGCCTTAGACACAGCCTCTGGCTGACTTTGGGTATTGATTCCAGGCAGATCTATTAATATACTCAAGTCTACGTTCTGTAGCACAGGCTTGAAGTTAATTTTTAAAGAACGAGCTTGCAGGCAGCTATATTTCTTAACCTTTCACATAGGATCATCAACAACTTATTGTCCAAAAATATAGACACCAGTCTCATTCAAGACCCCTCCAGAATTTTGGCTTATAACACTTCTCTAGCCACATCTTTTCTATTATTTTATATAAATCTTTCATTCTATCATCTGAGCTTGAATACTATGTATCCCTTTTAATATATTCATTGCATACCTGAATCCCACTCATTCCTTCAAAATCAAGATCACCTCCCACCTCTGCTGGTGGCTGACCTCCTAGGCCCTGGGGTTGCCTCTCTGCACTCTCATAGCTCTGATTAGAAGTAGCATTTATTAGTAATTTCATCTTTGACTCCTTTATGTGATTAATCATATTTTTATGTGACCATATCAGTTTTAGTTCAGTAGATTATAGGCACTCCTACCCACCCAACTAGAGCAGGATCTTAGCCTTAACATTTATTTATATTTTTGAATACTATACAACACAGTAATTTCCACATAAACCTCCAATAAGTGTTTTTATTGTATCGACATTTTTTAAAGTTATCAAATTGTTTTTATTTTATTATTATTAAGTAATAGTGTATATTATATATGTATTTTTGGAGCCCCAGACTCAGGGACGACATAGATAAGATTTTAGCAAGTCATTTGGAGATTACATGCCTTACCTAAAATGGAAAACACTACTTTATAGTAGCAAATTATTCTAATGTAGGAGTGAATGTTCAGCATTACCAGACCTTGTTTATTTTTCAAGAAAATCCAGAAATCCACACTTTCATGAGAAATTTCTTCAATGTTGAGTATTTGCTGAAATAAGTTTTAAACACCCATGCAAGGCAAAATAAACACATCTGTTGGTCCATCTATCAGTCCACATGTTTTGCCTTCTAATGTATGTGTATCTGTCATTTCAATGTAATATTTAGAACATTGTACTCACAAGCATGATCATCATAATCTAATGCATTAGTATACATTATTTGTTCCTACAGACTAAAATTTAACCTAAAATAAAACAGGACTTAGCACTATTACAAAATTCCATTCCATACATACATTTCAGTGAGATTTGAGGAACAATTTCCCATTGCACTGAAATGCAGTAGTGGTGGGAAATGCAGCCATCAATTCTAGCATGAATTACTATACCATTTATAGAAGTACTAATATAGATATTTGTCAGGCCCTAATAGCAGTTGCCAGATTCTGTATCTGCAATAATTAAGCATTTCTGTGAAAACCCAAGAAAATGTAATTATTGCTCTCTTTTTTTTTCCTGAGTTTAGGTTTCAGTTCAATTCAACCAACATATATTGAATGTCTGCTTTGAGTGAGACCTAACAGTAGGTGCTGTAGAGAACACAAAAATGAGTAAAATGATTTACCCTCTGTTCTCATCTTCTTTGCCTATCTAAATTCTGCCTATTCCCTCAAAGCCCAAATCTTATCCAACATTCCTTGAGTCTAGTTGAGGGGTAAGACCAATACTCAAATAAGTATTATATAAAAGATATTATGGCAGGTTCTTTAAAGGAATTAACAAAAAGTTATCTGGGAATATGAACATTTTAGTATATGAAAATAAGACTGCATAATGTGATAGAAAGTGTCTAGTATGAACTGAAAGCAACATTATTTAGGTTGATCATACAAACTCTCTTTGTGGAGATGATATTTGAGCAGAATTCTAGTAATAAGGGGTTAACCAGATATGTTACCAGGGAGCCAGGCAGAGGGCACAAATTTGGCATATTCTATGAATAGAAAGAAGACAAGAGTGATAAGAATCAGGGTCAGCAAGGAGAAGAGTGTTAGGAAATAAAGGTAAATCATACAGGGTCTTGTCAAGCATAAGGACTTTGGAAGTCCTTTGAAGTGTAATGGGCAGCCATTGAAGGGTTTTAGGCAAGGAACTAATACTATATAATTTACATATTTAAAAGTTCACTTTGGCTTAAGTGGCCTGAGTAGATGGTATTCATTTATTGAGATAGAAAACGTGGGCAGGAGCAACAGCTGTAGAGTGTATTAGCTCTTCTGTGGTAACAAACCCCTAAATGTCTATGGTTTATCAAAGCATTTCTCATTCCATGTTATCTGTCAGTTGCTGCAGTTCTGCTGTTGTGGATCTGCTCTCTGTGCCTTTTTATCACTTGGCCAGGTTGAAGGAGCAGACCCTATTTGGGACATGTTAGTCTCAAAGCAGAGAGCAAAGAACAAGAGCTGGAGCCTAATTTTGAAATTGTTCTTAAAGTTTCTGCCCAGATGTGGTATAAACACATTCACTTCCATTGGTCAAAGCAAGTCACATGGCCAAGCGTGACAATGGGATCACTCTCTTCTTCTCTAGGGAGCTGCCGGTCAAACAACACATGAGTTTATGTAATCCTGTTACAGAGGAGGGAGTGAATAGTTGGATATACATTGTAGTAACAATCCATCACAAGAGGTAAAGACGATAGGTTTAAATGAGAAAATGAAAAGGTGTTCATGAGAATACAGAAGAGTACAAATCATGTAACAGGAGAAAGAGTTACCTGGGATCTAAACTTGCTTTACCACTAACAAACTTGTGACCCTGAACAAGTCACTTAACCTACCTGGGCTTTATTTTCTTCATATGCAAAATAATAAAGTTATACTAGAATTAGGGAAGAGTAGCTTGGCTTTTGAGAGGCCCATCTCCCCTAATATTATAGTTATATAGATAGTTATCTTTATGTGGTATTATTTGACTATGTATATTTTCTGTGAAAAGGATGTTCAGCTGATCAAAACACTGGAACCTGAAGAAAGATACAAAAAGCAACTAGGGAAAAATGACTTTTAATGTGTACAGTCAGCTTTTAAAATTCTGCATACAAACATGCTGAGGCACATAGAATCCCCAAGTTTAATAAATCCCTTTTTTTCATTTCCATTTTTTTCAATTAAAGCATACTGATATAACAAGAAAACCAATACAAAGGAACAATTAATAGTCTCTAAACAACCCTGTAAATAATTGATGTTTACTCCCTGGTATGAATCCTTCCATGTTATTTTCCATGAATATGCAAGCATATATAGCCACTTCTATAAAGCATAATTTAAACCATGCTTACTCTTTACAAAAAGGATGATGCAAATAAATTTAGACCAAACATATTTTCCACAATGGTTTTTCTCCTATGTAATATATTGTGAAGACCCTTTCAGAGTAGTATACATTATGTACTAATTTATCTTCACTAGCTTTATAATTGTTCATTGTGTGAATACACTGTAATGCATTTGACCATTCACCTACTTAATAAGCACATTAGGATTTTCTTCATAAATTTTTTATTATACAACATTAATATAGGGCTTCCCTGGTGGTGCAGTGGTTAAGAGTCCGCCTGCCGATGCAGGGGACACGGGTTCGTGCCCCGGTCTGGGAAGATCCCACATGCTGCGGAGCGGCTGGGCCCGTGAGCCATGGCCGCTGAGCCTGCGCGTCCGGAGCCTGTGCTCCGCAATGGGAGAGGCCACAACAGTGAGAGGCCCGCGTACCGCAAAAAAAAAAAAAAACATTAATATAAATACCTTTGCACATAATTCTTTACATGTTACTGCCTCTATTTTTTTATGATAGATTCTCCCAAAAGGGATTTCTGTGCCAAGGGTATGTGCACCCTGTTTTGTCGGAGTAGTGAATGTCATGATTCATTGCACAGATCTCCCCTCCAGGATTATGGCATTCATTTCCCAGCTGCTGGGAATGTTGATGGCCAACTTCTCTCAGCTGAGTTCCTCTCTGGATGAACAGAGCTAAATAACCCAAAAATTATTGGACTCTGACCCAAAAGTTATTGGGTTATGAAAGTTCATGCCCCTATCAAGAGTGCATTTCACATCTAATGACTGATTGATGCAGGGGTATAAATGTCTAGTCTTCTTGCTCCAAACTGGGACAAGTCTAAAGGGCCATCCCAGCTCTAGATCTCCCAGTATGGTTGGCTGTGTCTTTGTTGCAATTGCAACAAAGTTCAACTACTCCATTTGCCCAATTTGGCTTCCTTCATTCCCTCACAGGTACTTATACTGAGAGTATTCTCCAACAGACTGCTGCATGTTAATCCCACTAATCTCCATCTTTGTTCCCCAGGGTGCCCAGCCTGTGACAGTGACAGATTGATTTCCGTATTGACTATTTAGATCTTTCTGATAATCAGGAAGTCAAGACTACAACATTGCTCTGTGGACTTCTTAACAAAGTGCAGTTACCATAGAATGGAGCATCCTGTCACTCAGACTTCCTCAGCAGCAATTTGTCTCTTGGTTTTACTGAGTCTTCTCTAATGAAAATTCACTGCAATAAATGATTTGTTCACTTTGTCCAAATAATAATCATCTTCAGTAATCAAAGTGCCTGGTTTAGGATATTTATATAAATCATTTATTTGATATCAATTGTCTTCAAAGAGATAAGGGTTTACTACTTACAATAAATGAAGCAAATGTTTACAAAGTATTTACAAAGCCAAAATTTATATTTATTAGGTATACAAAACCAAAAGACAAAGTTTTTATGATTTACCCTCATTTTTCTGTGTTCAGCTAGATTTCTATCATTTTGTCTGAAACCTCAATACTATTTCCCAGAGTCAGACTATTAAGTAGGAACTTTCTTAATAGTGGGAAGCAATCCATTCCCATAGCAACCCTTTCAAGGTGCTCCCCAGCTCTCCTGTCAGTGATACATATAGACCCACTCAGGGAGACTTGTGAAAGGAAGATGGAGGGAAAAGAGCAAGGGTCGGAAGAAGGAACTCTTAAAAGCAATAATAAAAATAAATGCCGGGATTGCTTTTACTGTGAGATTGAATATCTGGCAATAATTTTGTTAAGATATTTGATGTTCCAGTAGACACAGCTAATTTGAAAAGTTTCTATAATTATTAACTTTTCCCTTTAAAAGTGTAATGATAATACAACATGAGTGTATCCAGAAGCATATAAAATGTACTCCGTAAAATCAGCAGAGAAGTATAGTATAATAACTACAATGTTATAAAACTAGACTCTTCAAGATTTCCTTTAAGTAGGTAAGAGGGGGCCGATATGGAAAGACTATACTTTTAACTTGATAAGCTTCCTTGCAATGTGCTGACAATAAATCACTAATTAATTTTGGCCATGTCAGAAAAAAAGTGAAAAGAAAATGTTTACTGAGCTTTAAGCTATTCCGTGTACTGCACAGAAATACAATAGATCGATTTCATTACCTGAAAGTAAATGATTGACATTTTGAGTGTCAGTTTGAAATATGACTGCAACAAATCTCATCCAGTTAGAGAATTCCTTTTTTTAACAAAATCCCCCCCCCCCCGCCCCCGCCGCAAAGAACAATCTTCTGTAGCTCTATGCTGAGGGACAGCCTCACGCTTATGATAATAAACTAAATGGCAGCAGCTGATGGTAGAGTGTTCTTCCTTCTTATCAACATCTTGCCCTGCTAATGAGCTCAACTTCACCCTGGGAGAGCTGTCTATTTGGGGCAGGGGAAGTTACTCTTTCTCCTTGCCAGCTTGTTTCTAATTCCTTCCTGAAAAGAAAATGTCAGTCATGCTTAATTGCATTAAATTAGGTGTGATAGTTTAAAACAGCACCAGGTCTTTCTAAAGCTCAACTAAATCACTCAAATTCTCACTTCTTTCTGAAGTCCCAGGTTGGGGTTTTAGGTCATGTCTAAGAAGTGTCACTGTAGGGAATTAACATGGTGTATGTGTCCAAGGCACCTAACTTCATTTTCTGACTATGTGTCATAATCATTGTCAAGAGGAATTAAATACCACCATGTGTACGGAGCTCTTCTAGGAACAAGCCAGAACAGCAGACACCTGGTATGGCTCTTTTGTAGAATTCTGAACCAGACAATAGGGTTGGTCACATGCACAAGTGTAGTGATGAATATAAAGTCTTTATTAATTTGAATTTGACTCATTTGGGATCACTGATTATTCATGCCACAGATTTTATCTCATCTTTGAAGAAATAATTGCTGAGAAGAGTAATACCAAAGATTTCACAAAGCAAGCTTACCTACACAGAGAAATATGCTTTCCAAACATGGATGTATTTATTTCTGCATTCATTTATGTATGAATTCATTCATTCAACCTTAGTTCTAAGTGTTTATTGAATGCCTTCAATGATCATAGACGGATGTTAGAGGATCTGAAGTGATATACACTAAAGTAAGGTGAAACAACTATAGTCTTCTAGAAGCTGGTCATTTAGCTAGAGCTTATAGATATTTGTTAATAAAACTGACTTGAACGAATAAGACATATTCTTTCAAAAATTTTTGACTTGTTTACTTTTGAGTTTAAAGTTTGGTTTTGCAGAATAAAGTTTTATTTTTTATCTAAACTGAGCTGCTTCATTCTAGCTGATATTCACAATTAATTCCAAGAGATGTATTATTTATTATTATGTTATCTGAATTTTACAGATGCAGGTAACAGATTCTGAGATAAACAATATTCACAAAAAATGCATATGTATACTGTCCAAATATAGGTATGCATTAATTTTGAGAGCATTTATCATAGTACCAGGTACAAAATACGCATTTAATATGTTGATTTTGCCAATAAAACTTTGAAAGAAAAGAATACTTTATCTCAGTATTGCAGTCAACTAGCTCAGCTTAACTTACAGAATTTTTCTCAATTTATTTTCCATAATAGACTTTGAACTTTCTCAGAATTCTCATTTCATTTTATAGCCTAGTCTCTCTGTCCCATCTGGGTATACACCTGAAAGAGGTATGAGTCTTAGGAAAGGGGTCATTGTAGCATGTAACTTCTATATTGTTGATAAAGACATTCTCTCTATTAGACATTCTATCTAAGACATTCTGTCTATACTACAGCAGCAAAAGTAAGCCACTTTTGAACTTTATCTGTTTCTGCACAATTAAGACATTAAAGGAAGATCTTAATTTCTACTAAGATAAATGAAAATGAAGTCATTTATATTCCCATCTTAGTTCATCCAGCTATCAGTCTACCTATTTGTCCACCTGTCCAGCCAGACAGCCATTCAATCACCCATCTATCTATGCCACTAATAACGTCTGTTCAATAAAGTGTCGTAAATTTAGGGGTAGAAATACAAGATACATTCACTGCATTAAAAAAAAAACATAATTGGGGTAGAGGGAGAATAACATAAATCAGACTTGTTATAATTTAAGACAGTAGACAGAGAGGGCAATTTGAATTTAGTGAATAACTTGATGACTCAAGAAAGGGAAAAATTCACCTCTAGGAAAAGGCATTTGGATATGCTTTTTGAAATCTAAAGTACCTTAATATTTGTTGAATGAGTGAATGAATGCATAAAGAAAGAAATGAATAATAATTAAAGCACAATCTAAAAATAGCAGAATCTTGATAGGAAGAGACACAAGCTTAAGATGTCACTGGAGCAAAAAGCAATGTAAGTACTACTGCTTATACTTTTGAAAACACAAGGTAATTGGAAAATTGTGGGTAGTCTAAACTAACAGGAGTGTAGAGAATGTGAAAGGAATCAAAGTCCATTATCACAGTTTGTAAAAATATGGTTCCAGGTTCTTCAACATTCTTCCATCAGAAGTTAGGGTCAGTATACACTTTCCTCGAAACAAGTCAAGCTTGTGACTGCTTTGACCAGTAGAGGACAGTGGAACTTCTGAAGCCAGGTCATAAGAGAGAGACCATGCAGCTTCTTTCTAGTTCTATTAGGTTATTCACTCTGGTGAACGCCAGCCACCATGTAAAAAATATGACCACCCAAGACTGCTGCACTGGGTGGTGGTCAGGCATTGGAGTTGATAGCCCACCTGAACTCCAGCCTCACCTACCAGCCCTGTCAGCAAACCATTTTTTCCAGCCCGGGCAGCCCACTGCCACTCCTGCCAACAGCTAACTGCAACCAAATGAGAATTTCCCAAGTGGGCCCTTCCCACCTTCCTGACCCACATATAGTGAGCAAAATAAAATAGTTGTTATTTTACACCACTAGGTTGTGCACTTTTATAGGCAGCAATAGTAACTACACTAGTAACTCCAATAAGATTTTGGTACCAAAAATTGAATCCAGACTCATACAAATATTAAATACCTGGCCAGCCTGGGCTTCTCAAGCCAATCAACAGGCTAGGAAGAGGTTTACTCTGCTGGCTGGGTTGATTGATCCTGACTTTTAAAGAAAAACCGGGATGCTTTACATGCCTAAATTACAGAGGAGAATGTTTAGAATAAAGATCCTCTGAAGTCTCTCCTCTTATGTCCTGTAGTAAAAGTCAACAACAACAAAAAAGCTACAACCCAACACAGGCAGTACTACTAATGTCCCAGTACTACTAGTGTCCCAAATGAGGATTTGGGTCACTCCACCTGGCAAGAAATCGCGATCAGCTGAAGTGCTTACTGAAGGAAAAGAGAATTTAGAATGGGTAACAGAAAAAGAAAATGATAAATATCAGCTCAACCACATGATAAGTTGCGAAAATCAGAATCTGCAATAGTTATGAATATTTATTAATTTTTATATGAATATATATGGGTAACACGAGTCAATTCTCTTCCCCTACCACATCCCCCTATTTAACATAGACTGTATTAACAGCTGCCAACATCGTATCTCTTTATTTAAATTACAGATATCAAAAGGGAAGAGTTACTCAGAAGAAAAATAAGCATTGTCCAAAGATGGATAAAGGGACTTGATATCTTTTTCTTAGGGGAGAGGGTCAGACGTTTTTGGTTGTATGTGGCATAATTGCATCCTACTGAGTAAAAACACAATTTGGCTATTGTATTTACTTGGAGCATTTAGGTATGATTAAATGAATGGTTTAAGATGGTATAATGCTAAGTTGTCAAGGGATAGACTCTGGTGGCTTTGTGTTATGTCAGCTTAGCTAAGTTGGAACTGTATTTTCCAGAATTCCCTTCCTATATGCTTCCTAGTAGGCCACAAGAGAAACTAACTCAGGGTTTGGAAAGTGAAAGTGAAGCAGCAGCCATCTCTTTATGCTCAGTAGGTCAAAATAGATCCAGGCATTGTTGAAGCCCACACACATTGCTGAGTCTGCTGGTTCACCTTGTTTTTGTGAGGCATTGTTTGTTTCAGCAGCTTCCCAGGTCCTGTTGGAGATCCTCCTGTTGGATCAGTTTCTTTGAATTCTGGGCCAGGTGCATGAGCAGTTGTGGAGGAAAGAGAGCCAGCTTATCATGAGTACCATCTCTATCACCATGATTGGAGATTGTGAGAGACAGGCGTGGGTACCAGTTTGTCTTTGGGAGTTCCTGTTTGTTTTCTTCATGGATTCCAGCTTTTCCTTGTTTCCAACTATGTACATTACATTTCCTTCCCAACCTCCAGCCCTGCTGATGATAAGAAGACACCAGATGCAGGGGCAACAGCATTACACTAGATTGCCTAAGTAGCTCCCATGACTGCTTAGAGATTAATTTCTATAATAAATCTCATATTCTGTAATACCCATAGTGATTCTGCTTCTCTGATCAAACACTGACTGTTAAGATTTCAGAAACATATAACAATAGTTTGATGAAGAAAACTCTAGACTTGTATTTTTCTCCTGTCTGTATCACTGATCCACTAAATATATCATGGCAAACATGTTTGCCTCAATTTCTCCATGTGTAAAATCAGAAGATAAACTCAATCCATCCCAGAAATATGCACATTTTATGCATAATCTACATCATTCATTTGTATATCTTCAGTTTTGACAAATCTATCCAATTTGAGTCCTTTTCTGAGATTGCCTTCACCTGGTTATCCTTCCCACAAATTCAAGATCTTCCTTTTCATAAATCTTCTCTTCTGCCTTTTTAAAAAATGAAATATAGGTGACATATAATATTAGTTTCAGGTGTACAACATAGTGATTTGACATTTATATACATTATAAATTGACCACCATAAGTTTAGTAACCATCTGTCACATACAAAGTTATTGCAATATCATTGACTTTATTCCCTGTTCTGTATGCTACATCATTGTGACTTATTTATTCTTTAACTGGAACTTTGTACCTCTTAATCTCCTTTATCTATTTTGCCTAACCTCCCAATCTTCATTCCCAACTCCTCTGGCAACCATCAGTTTGTTACCTGTACCTGTGAATCTATTTTTGGTTTTTGTTTGTTTTTTTTTTAGATTCCACATATAAATGAAGTCGTATGGTATTTGTCTTTGTCTGACTTATTTCACTCAGCATAATGCCCTCTATGTCTATCCATGTTGTCATAAATGGCATGATTTCATTCTTTTTTATAACTGAGTAATACACCATTGTAATACACAATATATATATACACACCACATCTTCTTTATCCATTCTTCTGTTGATAGAAACTTAGGTTACTTCCATACGTTGGCTATTGTGAGTAATGTTGCAATGAACATGGGAGTGCAGATATCTCTTCTGGCCTGTAAAGTTGCTGCTGAAAAATCACCTGATAGTCTAATGGGGGTTCCCTTGTACATAACAAGTTGTTTTTCTCTTGCTGTCTTTAAGAGTCTCTCTTTATCTCTCACTTTTGACATTTTAATTGTAATGTGTCTTGATGTACATCTTTTTGGGTTCATCTTGTTTGGGACTCTCTGTGTTCCCTGGACTTGGATGTCTGTTTGCTTTGCCAGGAATTTTTAAGGAATTTTTCAGCTGTTATTTCTTCAAGTAGGTTTTCTGTCCTTTTCTCTCTCTCTTCTCCTTCTGAGATCTCTATAATGTGAATGTTAGCATACTTGCTGTTTTCCCAGAGGTCCTTTATAGTATCCTCTTTTTTTAAATAAAAAGAAGTTTTTTAATATTCCAATTAGTTGATTTCCACTACCCTGTCTTCCAGATCACTGATCATTCTTCTACATCCTCTAATCTCCTGTTGATTCCCTGTAGTGTATTTTTCATATCAATTATTGTATTATTCAGTTCCAATTAGTTATTTTTTATATTTTCTATCACATTGTTGAAGTTCACACTGAGTTCATCCATTCTTCGCCTGAGTCCAGTGAACATTTTTATACCTGTTACTTTTAACTCTATATCTCGTAAATCACTTATCTCCATTTTATTTCATCCTTTATCTGAGGTTTTGTCTTGTTCTTTCCATTGGAAGATATTCCCTTGTCTCCTCATTTTGCATAGCTCTCTATGTTTGTTTCTATGTATTAGGTATGTGACCCCCAGCCCTGCTGTCTATGAGGCCTGGCTGCAAATGCTGCAGATGCATGCTGATATGTAAGGTTGGCTCTGGTGCAACTGGCTGTGACTTTGTAGGGACACCAGTCCTGGCCATGGTTGCCTGCTGGGTGGGGCACTGTGACAGCCAATTTGGAAGGGCAGGTCCTCAGGGGAGTGCTGGAGTGGGGTGCATAGCGTTAGCTAGGATGATGAGGAGTGAAAGAAATGGTGCCCACCAGTACCTGGGCCAGCTAGGTGAAAGGAGATTTAAAAAATAAAAAAATGAAAATGGCCCTAGTCCCACTTCTATTCCCAGAGAAAATTCCATCAGCTCCCTGCCCTTCTAGTACACACCCTAAAATTATTCAACAAATCTCCTTCTCATATGACCCAGGCACTTTCAAGGTGTTGCCTCTATGCTGGGGCTTGGTGCAAGTGAGTTTGTTCACAAGCCCTTCAAGAGCAGAGTCTTGGTTTCCCATAGCCCTCTGGCTCTCCCTGATATAAGCCCCACTGGTTCTCAAAGCTACACATTCTGGAGGATCTTCTTCCTGGTGCAAGTCCCCAGGATAGGGAGCCCAACGTGGAGCTTGGACCCCTCACTCCTGGGGGGAACTCCTGCAGCTGGTGATATTTCTCCACTTGTGGTCACTGCACCAGGAGTGCCTAGACCAACCATGTGTCTGCCCCTCCTACCCATATGAATGTGGCCTTTTCTTTATATCCTCAGTTATAGAAAATCTGTTCTGCTCATCTTCAGGTCATTCTCAGGGCATGGTTCTATATGTAGCTGTAGTTTTGTGTATCTATAGGAGGAGGTGAGCTCAGGATCTTCCTACTCTGTCATCTTGAGCTGGACTCCTCTTCTGCCTTTTTTTAAAGCTGTTAATGGTGTCACTCTTTTCCTAGTAGTCCAGACCTCAACAGATGAGTTTAATTCTGCAAATCGTTGTCAGTTTGGTTCTGCAAATCCTTTGAATTTGGGCTATGATATGGCTGTCTCTCATGTGCATTCTTTCCCAATTATCTCCCTATCCCCACACTCCATCCTTCAATCACAGTCTAAACTGAGTTTCTTTCATGAATCTTGCTTAAACTTCCTCAATACACTCCCATACCTGCAAAACAATTCCACTCTAATATAATCCTTCATTATTCTAAACTCCATAACATAGTTTTTCTGTTATGCAGAGTTTATCATCTGCCCAAGATTTTATTGTTTTATGTATTTATCACCTGTCCTCTACCTCCATCCCAAAAGACTATGGGTAGAGATCATGTTTCATCCTCGAATAAGAAGGCACTAAGTAATTTTTGAATGAACAAATGAATGAATAAATGAATAAATGTAGGAAAAGATGTGGGAAAGGAAAAGAAGTTTAAGAATTAAACGAGTGGAGTACATTGTGGAGTGAAGTGGGTAAATGTTATATCATGCCATGTGATAAATGAGAAGTGGAGTTATGAAAAGATAACTGCTGCTTTATCTCTTGTCCTATATAGAGAGAAAATAAATGTGCCTATTTCCACTACCCAAAAGAAAGTCAACAAAAAGATTTCTTCCCTACCTGGAGAAAAAATAGATTAGAATTTTTAAAAATAGAATACAATAAACAGCAGTT
>NW_020185336.1:11726091-11769331 GCF_003031525.2 Neophocaena asiaeorientalis asiaeorientalis | reverse complement strand
GATTAGAATTTGTATAAAATAGAGTGGAAATATGCTCAATGTGTAAGTGGTAAGAATACAGAAATTATGGATTCCTCTCTCCACATAAATTTTGCACAGATGCATAGCCACCTTCAAAGAATAACAGAATATCATCTCACACCAGTCAGAATGGCCATCATCAAAAAATCTAGAAACAATGAATGCTGGAGAGGTTGTATAACTGATTCACTTTGTTATAAAGCAGAAACTAACCCACCATTGTAAAGCAATTATACCCCAATAAAGATGTTAAAAAAAAAAAGAATAACAGAGTGCCCATAGGCTGTCTTAAACTTGATCACCTCTGACTTAAGCATGAATAATGCATTTCCAGACAGTTGCTTACA
The DNA here is from genome assembly GCF_003031525.2 of Neophocaena asiaeorientalis asiaeorientalis. Classification (NCBI taxonomy): domain Eukaryota; kingdom Metazoa; phylum Chordata; class Mammalia; order Artiodactyla; family Phocoenidae; genus Neophocaena; species Neophocaena asiaeorientalis. The sequence goes on along the minus strand of NW_020185336.1, from coordinate 11,768,963 downwards.
AAGTCAGGGTGACCATGAAAATTCTAATTGTCTTTATGGGATTTTTTTTTTTTCACCTCTCTGCCCATGTGACCCACATTCTGTATGTTCCCAGAGCAGCCCCTTTCTTTCATTCAAGACTAATATTTGCCCATCCCATGAGAGGGCTACTGTGCATGAAGATCTTACCGTGTTGCTATTTTCACCATGTGCTTGTAAACAGTGATGAGAAGTACACTGTACATGAAACCCAGGTACAATTAGTATTAGCTTGCTAGGAATAATAGCCTTTAGTGATGCTAGATAACTTCTTTTTACTTCCCAGGCCTTTGGCCAAAACACTACCTCTGACCCTGAGAAGATAAGGTTATAAAGAGAAGTCCTCCAACAAACTGGTGCAACTCCACCAAATTTCCTGGGGACATTCCTATGGTAAATCCTTGATAAAGCTAGAAGAATTGCTCCATCCTGTCTGTCATGGAGAGAGACACTTTGTGAAGGGGAAAATAAGAACAGACCCTCAGTCCTGCAGGGATCACACCTGGCATAAACTGCTAAAATTTTTTTGATAAATGGTACCTCTCAGGTTTTAAACAAACCAAGTAGTTACAGGATTCTGTGCTGAAAAGACCAGATTCTGACCTTGAATTATGTCATAGGAATATCAGTCTTAGAGGTATTTGGAAGACTAAACTACTTCTCTGCAGTTTTGTTACCATTCCTGTAATCTTCTCTGGAATATTATTCTACCAATTATTTCCTCACTTTAATATTCTCCTCTTCAGGAGTGATGACATCCCTTGAATCTACAGATATGCCCACCTCTTCACTCCTCATCATTTAAAAAAAACAAGAAAAAAACAAAAAAAAGACAACAAAACTTTTCTCTTCATGCTACTGCACCATTCTCAATTTCCCTTCAATGTCCCTCAGAATAATCTTCATTTACTATCTCTGTTTCCACGTTCTGCTCCTCTGTCACCCACTCTTTGACACTTTGCAATCTGTTTTCTGTTCTCAACATCCTATAAAATACTCTTTTTATCAGTCAGCATATCATGATCTCCTGTGAAACCTAGGGGCTGTGTGCTAGGATCTGAGCCTCATTCCAAAAGTTCACATTTAGGAGATACACACCAAAGGAATGATGTCAGGTTTTTCTTCACAAGACAGAAATGGTCTGGGATTAAAATGCTACAGAGCATAGGGTTCTTATACACATATGCACAAGTAAGTCTCTATCACTGAATCCTCAGTTTCAGGAGATAATCCTTGATACAGTTTTCAAGCTATTTCTCCTATGCACCAGAACTGGATGGTGTGGACCACTTTCTGTTGAATAAGGTTATTGGGCATTCTTGCTCTAGCATCTAAGCATCATCCTGAATGTTCAGTGTTATGACATACACACTGGTATGCATTATATGCTATTTCTTTTTAGAGAATTACATTGAGATCATCAGAGTGCATGTTTGGAGGCTTGCCTATAGATGCCTCATGAACTCTTCTGTATCCATATCTGTTTTGTTTCTTGCCATATTTGTGAAATTTGTTTAACAGTGGAAAGTGTTAATATCCCCTTCTTTGAGTCTCCAGTTTCTCTTCTTTAAACTTCTCTTGTTACATATGATAACCCAAGATTGTATAATATCTGAGTAACAATTACCTCTTATTTTATACTCACTCCCTTGACTATTTTATAAATCAGCCATCACCTTTATACAGAGTCCTACCTAAATCAGTATCTTACAAAGATCTTCCCTTTTGAACTCCAGCTCAGATTTCCAACTGCTTATTTGACTTACCCACGTGCGTATACTACTACTTGTGCAAACTATGCACACTTCGCTATCCTCCAAAGGCAGTAAGAAAACCCGACCTCATGTAAATACATGTAAAGCAAATTGATCGTGTAGTTCCTTAGAAATTTATATTCAACATTTTCATCATTGATTGGGTGAGACCCCAAGTGACTTTCTCACAAAATCTCCAGATAAATGGATAGTGTACCATTGTTTTGTATGACCAACTTGTTGTCTTGAAATATTTAGCAGGTTGAAATTATTTGATTTGTATAATAATATAAGATGTAATTGGGAGAAAGTTTAAATCCCACTTTTGGTTCTGAAACTTGCGCCCACACGCACACACACACACACACACACACAACTACAGAATATGTTGTCATGGTTGAACAGTATGGCTCAATGTTCTAAAGCAACAAGACTCCTGTCCAATTTAATTAGAAATGAAGTGACCAGAAGGGAGAGCATGACTTTCTCTGTGCTGGATCGATTACAACACATCTCTATTAATATTTAGTTATAGTTTCTACACTTAAAGATCTTGCACAGTTGGAAAGAAGTATTTTATGAAAGCCAAGTAAATGATTAGGAAAAAGGGAAAACAATGCTGAGAATACTTTGCTTGAGGAAGAATCACAAAAGCTCCATTAACTGATTTCAAATACTTAAAAGGTTTTGATATAGATCAGGGAGATGTACAGCATACTAAATAATGCTCAAGTGCTGATATCAAGCAATCTTGGTCATGACCTTCCATAGTTGTATGAAATTTGAGCAATTCATTTAAATCTCCAACCTTTAGTTCCTACAACTTCATTAAACGACTGGAAGAATTAAAATGAGGAATATAGGTGAAGTCCTAGGCATTGTGCCTGACACGTATTAAGTGGTCAATAATTGTTAGTTATACTTATCAGTGAGTGAAATAGCTTAAAAAAGTTTTCATAAAAAAGTATAGTTTGTATGTACATAATTGGAAAGTTTAACTTCAAGAAATTTCTCTTGATAAAGTTCAAGATTATCTTCATCTCAACGACTTCTCACTGCTTTTGAGGGGATTAACGAATTGTATTATACAATATCTACTGTCTGTTATAATTCTAATCTATTATGATTCTCCAATGTTAGTTATCTAATATATTTTTTGGAAGGAATGAGTAGATAAACATAATAACAAATCCAGTGAGAGAAATGCCCTTGCCCTTTTGATGCCTCTTAAACTATACCACCTCACCAAGGAGGCCATCGCTGCCTTCAGATGCAATCTGCTTAGGTAGGTTTGAGCTCAATGGTAAAAATATCTTTTGCCAGTCTTTATGATTTCTAAGCTTTTGAGAATAACTTCTTCTTCTAGGATCTGTATATCCTCAGTGGTATGTTTTGATACCTCCTAGGAGCTTTTGTGTTTTCATTTCAAACCTGTGATGTTAGAAAGAAGCAAATAAATGGATAAAACTAAGTAGCAACATAAGGAAAAAATATATTTTTTTATATTTCTTCAATTTTGTATATATATGATGGATGTTCACTAACCTTACTGTGGTAATCATTTCATGATGGATGTAAGTCAAATCATTATGCTGTACACCATAAACTTATACAGTTCTGTATGTCAATTATATCTCAATAAAACTGGACAAAAGAAATAAAAATTTCAAATGTATAACAAAATTGAATGATTTTCCCAGAAGAAGCACCTAGAAAATAAAGAAAACTTCATAAATTGTCCGTACTGAATAATAAAATGTTGAAAGCCAACTTCAAAGAGTAAATACAAACAAACAAACAAAAAAAAACTAAGTAACAAGAAAAAATTACCCCTCACGTTTAACTACCACTCTCCTTCAGAAACTGGAAATCAGCATTTAAAAGATCACCTAGGAGTGATAGGTGATTTTGATGAAATCAAAGGTAGGAGTTTTTGATGAAATCATCAGCTCTTACTGACATATCAGTATTTCCTCTTCAAGATAAGAATACACAGGCCAGTAAAATAGTCAAAGCTTTTATTTATAAAGTTTTATATCATTTTACAGTTAGCTTGGGAGAAATTAAAATTTGACATAGGTAACACAGAAGTGATACAGTGGAAGCAATGGAATCAAATTTGTTATGATAATTATTAGTGTGAATTTATGTATGTTTTCTTCATGTTGTTTTCCCATTGTTCATTGTTCCTAGCCTATTTCCATAACAGTTGTCTGGGGTATTGTGTCTGTATTATGCCTCTTTTGACTATCATTATGCATGAACTCCTCATTGCTTCACAGGGGAAAGTGGACTATTTTATTCCAACTAAATGCTACAAAAGGGATAATTAACCTAATTTTTTTTTTCTGCTTGAGAATCGCATCACATTACATATGAAAAGTTTTAACTTGGGTATCAGGGAGCTCCATTAAGCATTCAACCACGCAGGATGGTGGCAAGTGGTGTGAAACATCATTAGAACACATTTATTTTGGCTTCAATGATTCTCTCAAATTATTTGTTTGTTCTTGATTGACTTCATTGTTGATAGTGTCAGAAGAAGAAATATTCACCACATCTTCAAAATTCACTGTATTTCTTTTCTACCTTAAAAAATTTTTCTTTTTATGGAGCCTGGCACTCACTCATATCAGTATATTGTTTTCATCTGCATAACGATTAATAGTAATTTACTAAATCTTTGATCCTGATGGAATTTCAGTAATTCTTTAGTGCAATAACTTGCAGCTGAGAGAAAAACACCAACCCTATCAAAAGCAAATGATTTAGCATATACGGAAGAATCTCTGTGTCGGCTTCCAAATGTAAGTACCTTAAGATACATCCTAAAAGCACAGATTGCCTTTAAAAGTTATAAAATATAGGAAATAGGAAGAAAAGACAGTATGGGGTATATTCTTTATACATATCCTTTCACATTCTGGCGTATGAAAATTACTAGTTACTTTTCAAGATTCCATATTTACAAAAAAACATAGGAGACACTAAAGTAAATATGGACATTACCCCCAAATGTTGAAAATATGCCAAAGTAACTACACAGTTGTCTTTGTTGCTTTTAATCCCAGTAAAATTTTCAAATTCTTTTCAGGCTGTTACTTTAATTGAAAGTAGAGGTCAGCAAACTATGGCCTACCACCTGTTTTTGTAAGCAAAGTTCTGTTGGAACATAGCCTCATGCATTCACTTATATGGTATCTATGGCTGTTATCCTGCTGTGGTGGCAGAGTCCAGTAGCTGCAAGAGACTGTATGGCCTACAAAGCCTCAAGTATTTGCCATCTGGCTCTTTACAGGAGAAGTTTGCTGATCTTGTCTTAAAACTTTCTGATGGGAGAAAATTTTCCTGGAATAGCTTGAGGAGTCACCATGTTCTCTAACTTTAACAAGATGGTAGATTCCCAATATCACTAAGTATTTTTACCCTCTTCTTAATTTTTTAAAAACAGATTTTTTTTTAGTGAACTTTATATTGAAATATAGCACACACGCCAGAAGAGATGAAAATGAAAATGATAGAAAATAAGTCTTGGCGAGGATATGGAACAGCTAGAATCTCATACGTTGCTAGTGATTGTGAAAATCAGCACAGCCACTTTGGGAAAAAAATGTTTGGCAATATCTAGTAAATCTGAACATATACATACTCTATGAGCCAGAAATTCTGTTTCTAGATATATACTCAACAGTATACTGATATTCTCCAAAAGACATGTATTAGAATGTTCATAGCAATGCTATTTGAATTAGCCAAAAACTGGGATCAGCCCAAACACCCACTAACAGTAGATTGATAATGTAACATGTAATATATTTGCATAATGGAATACTACACAATGATAAAAATTAAACATCTATAATTCCACACAACAGTGTGAATAAATCTCTCAAATACAATACGGGCTGAAAGAAGCAAGATACAAAATTGTACACATTATTCCTTTTATATAAATTATATAAACAAGGAAAAGGAATCCATTTTGTCAGAGGTGAGGATAGTGGTTACCTTTGGGGTTGGTAGTGACTGGAAAGGAGCACAAAGGAGGTTTCTGAGATACTAGTACTGTTCTGTTGTCTGGCAGCTGGTTACATGGTGTGTTTGTTCTTTAAAATTTATGGAGGTATATACTTATAAGCATTGTAGTTACATATAATTTTTTAAATAAAAAAATGTGTATCCCTGGAAATATCATAGGTTGGTGCCATCTTCAAAGACTTGAAAACCATATATATATGACGATTCTTTTTGGCCCATACAGGAGAAAAATAGGCTTAGAGAATGACAGTGTATTATCATAAACTTGATCAGGTCTTGATTTCAGTTGTTGCTACTATTTCAGATACTGCTTCTTTAGTTGGACTAAATCAACTCAGGCTCTGGCTTCTGGTATGCAGCTATTGATCTGGCAAAAGCTGTTTTCTCTATATTGATTAGCAAAGACCACCAGAAACAATTTGCTTTCACCTGGCAGGACAGCAGCACACCTTCATTGTCTTACCTCTGTCTCTTTGTCTTAATCTAATACCCAGCAACTTTGATCAACCTGCCATCCCACACATACTGGGGACATCTATTTGTTGTCTTACCTCTGGCTCTTTGTTTTAATCTAGTACCCAGCAGTCTTAATCAACTTGCCATTCCACATATATTGGGGACATATGTGTGGTCTACTATATTGATGTTATTTTATTGTTTGAAAATGATAAACAGGTTTCCTGGGTGCTTTTGTAAGACACAAGTGTGCCAGAGGGTAGGGAAGATTGTGCCTCATGAAAACTGTTGCACTGCTTCCTTGGGAAGTTTCTAGAGCCCCAATGGCAAGGCTTATGTTGCCAACCAACATTGCAAGCAGGCCTTTCTAAAGATAGCAGTCTCAGGCCTGAAGAGTTAACTATTTTCTGCATAGCAACGGAATATGGGCAGGTCCACTACAGTCTCCAGTACTTCAAGAATGGAGATTTGATTTAGTCTACTAAGTAAGAATCATGACTAGCTGAGCTGGTGGATGAAGGGTAAGGATACTCAAAACATGTGGTAGAAAACAGAAGATAAAATATCAATTATGGCCTCATGATCAATTTCAATTTCAGAAAGGAGGAAATTAGTAGTTGTGGATGTTCTCTTCCTGCCATTATAATAAAGTTATTGTTGATTTAATCCATAGATTAAATTGTATTTTTATGAATGTGGGTTGTAACTAAATTGGAAGAAGTTATCATCACACAGAAGATGGGACTTGGGGTCTCCTCTTTGAAAGGAAGTAAGCAGATTTTTATTTTACAAGAGTTGATTGCATGATGTTAAGCAGAGGCCAGTTGTTCTAGGTCTTTTTTGTTTGCAAGGATAATATGGTTAGAATGTAGATGCCGAGTAACCAAAGTAGGGAATTATGCTACTTTTTTTCTTGGCAAACTTATCCCTTTATAGATCTTCCCCTTTTCAGATGGGCTGAAAATGTGGGCCTACATTTCTCAGAGTCTCTTGTCTCTAAGGATCTGAATTCTGCCACACTTTTCCAAGGAGATGTACTCTCATAAGAACTGAAAGGGGAATAGGGGTCAGAAGCCATTTTCTAAAAGTAGTAACATAGAGGGATGGGCTCCTGCAACTGTGAGGATTTGCAGAAGCCTTTATGTGTTTCCCTGAAAGTAACCTGCTCCGTTGCCAGGGCGTCTGATTTCAGAAGTAGTTCCCACAATCCTAACTAGCGTAGGAACAGCAATTTCTTTCTTCTTAGCACCACAGTGATGGTGGTAAATCTCAAAGCTAGCAGTGGTCTCTTCTGTCTGTTTCTCCTCTAGCACTTACACTGGTTTTGTAAACACCTAATCCCCTACATTAAATTCTTTCTGCTTATAAAGCCAGTATGGCTTCTGCTTTACTTGACTTTCTGTCTATGCATTTTTTTGGTTATAAATTCTAAAATCTTGTGCCTTACCCAAATCAACACAGTTATTTCTATATTTACCACAGCAAGAGAAAATAAAGACAAGAACATCATGCAGGGCTTGACCCAGAAATGACATCACTTTCACTCAGATTTAATTGCCTATAAATAGTCATATCCCCCTGCTCCCCATCCACAAACAACAGGGACCCAGTGAGGTGTAAGCTTCAGTATGCTTAGAAAGGAATGGAGAACTAGATGTTTATGAGCACGACATGTGAATATGTGGGGAGAAAAATATTCCAGATAAGGATAAAATAAACTACTAGGAACCTGAGGCAGGAAAATATCTGACATATTCAATGACCAGTGAGGATGCCAGTATGGTTAGAACTGAGTGACTGAGAAGAGAGTCACAGGAGATAAAGTCAGAGGTAATGGTGGGTCAGATCACAAAGTGATTCCAAGGTCCTAATGAAGATTTAGACTTTTAATCTGAATAACTTGCAAATATACTGGAGAGTTTTAAACCTAGGAGTGACGTGATCTGACCTGTATTTTAAAATTGATTTGCTTTTGTCACTCTGGCAAGGAGACAAGCAGTTTGTAGTTCATTGACATAATCCTGATGAAAGATAATGGCTTATACCAGGGTGGCAGCTGTGGGAGTAGTGAGGAATGGTGTGCTTCTGTGTATATTTTGAGTACGTAGTCACAGGATTAATTGATGGACTGAATGTGCTGTATGAGAGAAAGGAGTGAATTAAGGATGACTTCAAGTTTTTGGCCTGAACAACAGCAGGGATAGAGTTGCTTTTAACTTGGGTGGCATCGTCTTCAGAGGAAGAAATTTGGGGGGATATTAGAAGCTTGATTTTAGGTGTGTTATGTTTGAGATGAAAATTCCAAGTAAAAAGATTAATATATGAGTTTGATGTGCAAGACTAAGATATATTTTAGAGAGGTACATTTCGGAGTCATCAAAAATTAGATAATAATTAAAGACATGAAACCAGGTGGGATCACCTGGAGAGTGGACATAGACAGGGAAAAGTAAAAGAGCAAGGACTGAGCCCTAAGATGCCTCCACATTAAGAAGCTGTGGAGATGAGGAGGTACCAGCAAAGAGACTGAGAAGCAGAGGCCAGTGAAATAAGAGAAGAGCAAGACAAGTAGGGTATCCTAGAAACCAGGTGAGGGAGATGTTTCAATGGGGAGAATGAATAGATAAGTCAAGTGATGCTGCTAGTCAAGTAGCAAGAGGCTTGAGAATTGACTTTTAGCTTCAATGATATGAAGCATCTTGATAATAGCAATTTCTATGAAATGATGTGAGTTAAAGCATGATAACAGTTTTCCATACACATTTTATGCTTTCCAAATATCTTACCATCATTCTTCTTCCTCTTCATTAAAGAAGTCATCTTAATTCCTTATTCCAGGTTACTGACTCTACTCCTTACTGTATCTCATTTATTATTTCTTAATGGTGTAAGTTTTGTCTTAAATTTGCTTTCTTCTTTTATTCTTTAGGTTCTTTTCCATTCCTAGAGGATATAAACTTAATTGGCATACATTTTTCTTCTATTTCCTGAAGGTATATATTTTTTCTAGAACATATTCTTTAATCTTTCCTTTCTTCCTTATTCCTTTCCCTTTCTGCTGTCATTCTGTCTGCCTGCCTACCTTTCTTAGTGATTTTGAAGAGTTGCTTTTCATTGTATCTAGCTTGTTCATGAACATCTCTAGTTGGAATTTTTATTTGCCTAAATGTAGCATGGTTAGATAGTGCTTGAAATCTGTTTCCTCTTTGCCCAACTTGTCTGGTTCTTACTTATGTTCAGCTTCATCAATCTAAGATGAAAGTAGAATCAAATTAATTGCATCCTACACTTCCTTTTATAGCAACTATCAAAAAATAGCTCACAGACAGCAGTATACACTCTGCTTAGTTAAAGACTGTCAAATAATGGAGAGAACATGGATTATATTATTATGGTGTAACACTCAAGTCACCTGAATCCTGTAGCATAGCTTCTCCTGAGTGAAATACGGTATTAGATTCAATTATTTCTAAAGCCACTCTGGATGAAAATTTCTATTTCTGATTACTTTAACATATGCCCTGACATACAATGGAATATTCCATTTTTTTTCAATTCCACAAATATTTTATTACGTTTTTCAATATATTAAATCTTAAGGACACCAGTGCACTTTGTTCTGGTTAAAAACCTACTTTACAGAGATAGTAATATAATAAGAATCAGAGAAGATGGCTGACTTTTACATGTAAGGCATTATAATACCCTAAACTTTCTCTTTTCTCATCACCAAAACATTAAAGCACAAATATCACTCAACGGTTTCACTCATAGAGAACAACTTTTTAGTCCAATTACAAAAAGTTATGAATAAATGCTAACCTATTTGTAGACAAATTAAATAGGTTTTAAAAAAATTTTTTTTACTTAAAAAAAATTATAGTTAAGGAAAATAAGCCACTCACTTGACTGACACTAAACACAACTGTATTATTTGAACATCATATTAACTTTTCCTTAAATACCTTCAAAAACTACCACTAATTTTATTCTAATTTTCAGTGCACAGTGAGTGACATGAGTGTAATTTTCTGATTGAAAACACAATGCACTTCCCTCTCAATGTACAAATGCACTTCAGTTTTCAGTACAGCAGAGTAAAATCTTCCTTCCTAAAACTTTGGAGCTTATTGCAATTATAATGAAATAGTCAAGGTGACTTGTTTAAGTGCACGTGTGACTTTGGAGAACTGCTTTGGAATGAATAATGTTTTCATTTTTCTGCTTCTCAACAGCAGCTACCTCCTTTCTGGGATATAAATGCCATCTGAACCAGTGACTTATTTCCAGTCAGATAGCAAATGTAGACTGAATTCTTGTAGTTAGGTAAATAGAAACCCAAATATTTTCATACAGATTAACAACATAAGGATTTATTGCAGCATGAGAACAGAGCATTATCTTTCCAATATTTATTTTTAAATGTAATAAACAGATCCCAGTGACTGCCACTAAATTAATTCTTGGATCCACTTACTAGTCCTATGATAAACACTAACAGTAAATTTCCTAGAATTGTGGGGAAATTCAATAATTTCATTTATACTGATTGAGATAATTTTGGAATGATCATGTCAGCCACTGATCACTTCATACCTCAGCATTCTTTAAAGCATCCAAGTATATTAGACTGTACTAAATATTATCCATATGTGTAGATTTAGCAGAAGATGTTGATTTGGTACAGAAATTTGTTTTTGTACTGTGTAGCTAACACAAATATTGATAAATAGTAGGGTTTCTAATAGAGCCCTGAAGTAGGAGTCCAAAGTTGGTTTTGAATTGTGACTCCTGCATTGGCTAGAGTCACTTGACTGTCCTCAGTCTCTGCTTTCTCCTTGTAAAGTAAAGATTATAATGCTATCTGTCCTAACTAGGTCATTAGGTGTGTTAATGAGAGCCATGGCAGCACTTCCAAGAGGTTTTATGAAGAAATGTCTGGTCTTTAATGGAAGTATCACTATTAAACAAGGTGATGAAACTATTACAACTGATACCATAGCCTACATTAAATGACATTAAAATGCCAGACATTATACCAAATGACGTTTGGTATAATGGAAAGAAAGAAATCCACAGATATAGGGAGAAAGAGAGCAGTAGATTGGGGTAGATTCAATATATTGAAAAAAGTTCTTTTCATCCCCTTTGTCTTCCCCCATAGAGGGAAATCTGGTTCACTTTTACATTTCCAATTCTATATTCTGTATAAGGCAGTCCTTGGACAATATTTATTTTGAAATGAAAAATAAGTAATTACCATTAGAATAGAAGTGTAGACTAGAGGACAGAGGGCCTCCTGCAACAACTGGTGTATGTTTGTTCTCTGCAGAAACAAGAAAAAGCCTGGATAATGCCAGGATATGAGTTCCATAGTCTTTGCAAGGACTTCAAAGCAGCTTTATTCTGCCAGACAATCCTAACCCTGTGGGGTGTGTGTGTATGTGTATGTGTGTGTGTGTGAGAGAGAGAGAGAGAGAGATTGAATGTAAAATAAAACTATTATCTATCCTTAACTATTATACAATTATGTAACAATTATGCATTTGATCAGGTATGTATCGATTAACTTTATTTTAAGTATAAGCAACTCAAATTGTTGCTATCATGTCATTCAGTCTTCCAATTTCATCAGGTGAAAGAATATCTGCTAGTAACATTTAAAAATGCAAGAAGTGTTAGATTTAATGTAAATCAGTGGTTCTCAGGATGCTTTACATACCTAGCCTAAATTTTTTTGAGGACTCAAAGAGCTTGTGTTTATACAGGTTTATCTATTCATATTTATCAATTAAAAATTAAAACTGACAACTTTTTAGAACAGAAAACTATAAAAGCGTTCTTTCCACTTGCTGTCACACAGGTGGTATTATCATCCATCATGTAGCCTCTGGAAATTCCACATACACTCAGAATGAAAGTGAAAAAGGAAAATATCTTGATGTTATTTTGAAAATATTTTTTACCTTGTGGACCCTTTAAAAGGTCTCAGTGACACCTAGCATTTCCTGAACCACACTTTACGAACAATTGGTGTAACTCTTTCTCCCTTTATCTGAACTGCACACATTAACCTTAACAGAAGAAGGAATGTATAGTTTGATTTCTCAGTTAATTACAGCTCCTGGAGGAAATATCTTTGTTTTATGCTTCTCTCTGCTGCTCAGTAGTAGGCATCCAACCATCCAACAATCTCAGTTCATTTACTCTGTGTGCCTTGGTTTAATACTGTTATCAATTTGTCAATAAAACGATTATCATAGACATTGGGAACTATTTAAGCGACCTTGTTATGGTAAATGAATATATCAGTCACATTAACAAGTCCATACATTTCTTATTGACACTGTGAATTTGATTACTTTTAAGAATCAAGTGGTCTCCAAGAGTACAAATATCCAAAAGCAATGCCATCGTATGCTGCAAAAGGTCACTATTCTCCAGTCTATTTTTATTCTTAATCTGTTTCCTTTAATAATAAACATCGTGGAAATTGGACTTGATATTATTGAAAAAATAAACAAGAAACACTTGTACTGTGAGTGAAAAGACCTGCCTTTAAAACAATATTTTAAGGTCCTTTTTTTCTGAGCTTTTTTTCATAGGAGTTTTGTTGTATAATTACTCAGCTCTAAACACAGCTCTCTCAACCATTTTAGTCACTAAAGCCAGGTTTTTGAAGGAGCCATTTATCAAAATGACTAAGCTCAGGATGCTGAAATGGATTCTTAAAAATTGCTATCATAATTTGGCCTAAATCTGTAGCTTTCTAGCATTCATAGTGTGCATGGGGTTACATTAGTGGAAACATTAACTGAAAACCTGGCCTCAAGTTAGAACTTGATGTCATCATAAGTAACCTGAAATAGCTTAAGCTATAGTTTTCTCTAGAAGGTCATTATAATAAAAGCTACCATGGGTTGTGTAGCTTAATAAAATATGCTAGGAACTGTGTTCAGTTCTTATATATCTCCATTGTAATTGATTCAGTCATCCTGGGATGTAGCTATCATCATACCCATTTCATAGACGAGGAAACGAAAGTTCAGAGAAGCTGAGAACCATAGCAATGTCACCCAGCTAAAAAGTGGCAGAATCAGGATTTGAACTCCCGTTTGTTTGACATTAAAGCGGTGTTTTCTAATAAATGCCCTGGTGCAAAGAAGTTAAGCACTTATACTGATCAGGAGAACTTCAGTTAGTAGTAGCAAATAAACCCATATTTGCAATGTCTATAATGCAACTAAACTTTGTTGCTCACTCATGCTATATGTCCATCGAGGGGCAGCTGTGGGCTCTGCTCATGTTGTCCTTACTCAGAAATGCAACTTAAAAGGGGTCCACCCTTTGGATTATCAGTGTTTGCTGTGCCAGGGAAAGGGGACATGGAGAATTGTGAGCTGACTGTTAAAGGCTTCGATTTTATTTGCCAAGGCAAATGTCCACACCTAACTTTGAGGGGTTGCGGGGGTGCAATCCTCCTGTACGCTGGGAAGAAGAAAAACCATAATCACAGTACATTTTTTGAGTAAAATGCCACTATTTCTCCAAATGTCAGTTTTTTTTGATACCACTAGAAATGAAGAATAAAATTGTTTGGTGGTTTGTGATTATTTTTGAGGCGATAGACACTTGCAATTGTAATTTTTTTTCCTTCTTTAGAAACTTCAGGGGTAAGTAATGTATCTAGAAAATACATAAAATATCCAGAAAAATAATTGGCAATGCTTATACCTCCAATTTTTATTAACATGTGTAGAAGTACAGTGTTTATATTATTTCAATATGATAGTTACACTATTGTACATGACATTGCTAGAAATTATGGCTTGCCTTTTGAAAGAAGCTACTACTTTATTAGTCCTTCAAAGAAGAAGCTCATTGTGGTTTAATAAATCCATGTTTTTTCACGTCTCCTTTCTCAGCCCTTAACTAACGTCACTTCAGTCTGTATCCAATCTACCCCTCAGTTCGTATCAAAGCTCACGAATCACTGTAACACATAATCTTTTCATCTACAAAAAAGGAATCTCATTATATCATTGAAGTTGTAGCCAAGTTCATTTATTTATTATAATTAGAGAATAAGTTATTGGTTTGAAGAGAATGGATAGGACGTGGTACAGCATGGAAAATTCTCGGGCTTTTTGCCTGGTGATTTGAGTTAAAATCTGTTCCTTTTGCACCCACAGAGGTGAGGAGGGACAGAGGCCTGCCACCCCAGCACATGATTATTTCTGGATGCATTCACATGCAACTTTGAGGTGCACTATATGGAAATGGCCCTTTTTAAGTGACAAAGACTGCTTTCATGCGTGGTTGTCTACCATAATTTTGAAAATCATCAGTGACAGGTAGCTGGTATCTAATCACTGGAGCAGACATTTGACAGTCAGCCCAGGCAGAAACCCCTGCCCCCAGAAGTCAAATGTATCTTGGCCCACCATTTTGAAAAGGCTGTCATCCTGCCTCATAAGGGAATCTAAATAAATAGATCCATGTCAGCCTTCTTGTGAAAGGATGGGTGGAGGCTGACACAGTAAGCAGTCTGTGCTGTGGTAACTTGTTGTCCAACTGTGCAGAAGCTCCTACCAAGGCCGACATATAGATGAGTCACTTCAGGCGCTCTGTTAATGGCATGACCCAAGATTTATGATGGATATAGAATTTACATTACAGAGATATAGAGGTTAAAGTTTTGTTGGTAAAATATTAGCATTTCTGAAACCAGAACAAGTACTACTATCAAATAATTTTCTCTTTTAGATAAAACATAAAATATGTTTTAACATTCTACTTTATGTGGAATAGATGCTACCCTTATTTAGTTCCTTTGAACAGATCGGCTTGAGAGCCAACAAAGCTTGAGCAGCCATGGCAGTGCTATCAATTCCCAGTTCTCCACCATCCACTCAGGAACATCATTGGAGCTACAAACATCCTGAGTCCTGGGTTTCCTCCTTGCTGGTATCTCAGTGTCTCTCACTGCTACTTGGCTAAAGTCAGTTCTCTTCTACTACTATCTGTCTCTTATGGCTCTGTGCTCTTCCTTAAAGAAGCAGTGTCCTTCAGTGACCACAGCCAACAGGAACAAAGTCAAATCTTAAACAAAAATTGCCAGTACCCTGACAGCTATTCTGCCACCACTTAGATCTCTAGCTTCCCTTCTTGCTAAAATTGTATTATTCACTGCCTCTTCCACTTGCTGGCTACCAGGATCTCTGAAGTTCTTGAAGAGTGCCTCCTCTTCTCTAGCAATAAATACTGCCCTAAATAAATGTTCTCTCTCCTCCAAGTGACCTCTCCCAAATTTTAAGTCCCCATCACTGAGTCTGGGGAGAGTTCCTAGAGACTAGACATAAGGCACTGAATGACACCAGTGTTGTATTGGAGCATCCCTTCTCCCTGTAGTTTCTGTATCCCACAACAAATTCCTTAAATCTATCCTACATCATGATGAGTTCTTGCTAACCTGGGACCCTCCTCCAGAGATTTAGACACATTGGTTGCCTTTTTCATTTAGATTTGATATTTCCATTGAGATAGAACATATTTATTATTACCAAAACCCCCTTGACTTTTTCACCTAGGAGAGCCTTCAAGTGCAAATGAGAAAACTGAAGGCTTGTTCTATATCACTGAGTTTTCACGGTAAGTTTTTGATTATGTAATTAAATATAATACTTTATAGGCATGTATATGGCTATCATATTTTAAAATAATGAATAGGGCTTCCCTGGTGGTGCAGTGGTTGAGAGTCTGCCTGCCAATGCAGGGGACACGGGTTCGTGCCCCGGTCCAGGAAGATCCTACGTGCTGCGGAGCGGCTGGGCCCATGAGCCATGGCCGCTGAGCCTGCGCGTCCAGAGCCTGTGCTCCGCAACGGGAGAGGCCACAGCAGTGAGAGGCCTGCGTACCGCGAAAAAAAATAAAAAATAAAAAAATAAAATAAAATAATGAATGAAGTCCTGCCTTCACTCACTCAACTATTTCACAATAAACTTCCAAAATTTTCCCAATATTTTGCCATATTCAAGACACCACATTCTAATGTGCACCCCTAGGCTCTGAAAGTCATGTTTCCCACTATCCTAAAAGTAACAAATATGTCATAGCCATAGACCAATTTTTTTTTAATGGTGAAACACTGGAACTGCTACGCTTAAACAGTATGCCATGTTATAATTAAGGAAGTAGAAAATAGGCAGTGATCAAGTACTGCAATAAAATCAATTAATGTATCTATTCAATCTTCCCAAGAGCCCCCACCAGCCTAAATGAAGTAAGGCAAAATGAAAATGGCAAAATCTAAAATCATTCTAAGTTCTAAGGCTTGTCTATTTCATCCTACTATTTAGTCTGAATATTAATTGTCAGGAAACAAACAAACAGGGGATACTACTATAGACTCAGCCCTTACCTCCTTTTCATTCATTTCAGGTCTCCTTCATTATACCTTTTCTCAAGTGCCAGTGGTAGAGAATATTGCCATGAGCTCTTAATTGAGAGCTAATTAAAATTTCAAGTGCCAGTTGGGAGTTTCACATTCCTTATTTCACTAGTTTATCCATGAATATAAAATTTATGTCTGAAGTGGTTCATTTTCTCTGTCATTGTCTGTCATTCTATTCTGCCATGGCTCTGAGGGGTATCGCTTTTAGGGAACAGTCAGCTTTCAAAGAAAAGGAGGGCTCAAGATGTCACACTGGTTTCACTCAAAATCCAGTTGTCAGGCTCACACACCTCAGTTGTAAACTTCACTGGGATGTATGCAATTTATTATTTTAACTGATCTATAAAGGGCTAATTGTAATCAAGGGTATTTTCGTGTGCCTACTAAGTGTTAATTGCTACCAATGGCTTTGCCGGTGATTGAATCCTGGAATGAAGTCTAGAACAAACTGTCTTTGGAAATACATAGAGCCTCAGAGCCAGTGGCTGATTGCTCTGCAGCCCTTCAGTCCCCTTGGCTCCCGGGGGTTTTGGCTGGCTTTGGCCCCTCTACAGTGTATCGGCAGCTCTCTCAACTGTGACCGGTGCACTGCTTTTTTTTAACAGCTTAAATGGTAGATGCTAATGGCTTTGCAGTCTTGCAGTTCTCCCAGCAGGTTTTGGTTCCTCGTATTGCTTTAAGCACAATGTACTTAGAAAACATACATAAATTAAGGCTATAATTCCATCTCCAGGTTTTGGCATGTTTTACTTGTCAACTTTTCAAAAAGCAAATGGCTGATGTAAGGCATTCCAGCAGACTGGGGTCAGAGTATTTCCCCACTCTGCTTCCCAACTATGTCCTGGACCTTCTGTCTTTAATCCATCCATTGCTCTTTTCTTACCCTACATTTTCACCCTCAACCCAAAATTCACAGCCTTTTTTTGTTTACCTTTTAACTCTCCCTTTTCCCTGTCTTTGTTTTGTCTGATTTATGGCTTGGTTCTCAGAGCTGAAAGTGGCCACAATTTCACACTGATGTTTTTCCATTTTACACACATATAGGGAAAAGGACCAGGCGATGGTTTCTCAGGGTAAAGGACTTTGGGGTAACTGAGTAGTCTTTTCCTTCTCTTATCATTGAAAGGGCAGTGATTGTTTCATTGGTAACAAAGTTTTGAGAATTATTAAGAGATGCTGGGGATGCAAAGAAAACCCTTGCTCTGTAGGGTATCAGTTGGGCCAGTTACTTTCTCACCTGTGGCTGGACCTACTACCATTATGTAAAGGAGTGAGTGGGAGCCAGAGAGAATGTGAGATGGAACTTAATTTCCTCAAGGAGCTTTGGGCTCACTGCATATCTCAGATCCTCGAGAGCTTACTCAATGTGGTATTTTCCGGTCAGCCAGAGTGGCCAGTCGTGACATTTAATTCTGAAATTCAGAAATGATGGTTTTCACTAAGCCTCTATGAGTAGGAAATATTCTGTATTACATACAGCTCAGATTAAAATTTTTAAGTAAGGTGTTGCATTATTGTGCATTGGTCTCCACTGAAGACCTAACTTGCATATGAATGAATTTGGGGAACATTACAATGCCTGCCAGAGACCTTTTAATGGCTCACTAATGATTTACTGAGTTTCAAATGCCATACCAACACTACAAAAGAACTGCTATATCTAATAAACCAGACTGTGAGGAGTAGCAGTAAAATTACTCCTAGATCCATAGAAAGGGAGCTGAAAAATAAACAGCTTCAAGCTTCTCTGTTCCTAAACCAAGCAAACAGCAACACCTCCTACTCAAAGCATATAGTAGAGGATAGTATTTTCATGTTCTTCATAAAGAGACTGTTCCTTTCAAGATGAATCCTGAATCCTAATAAAACCACTGACTCGAAAACATCGGTTTGCCATCTCATCTGTCATGCTCTGAACCACACCCTTGTCACTTCATCTATAGCAGTGAAGATTAAAGGATAAAAAGTGTTTTAATAACTTTGTTCAATAATGCTGGGGCGCTTTGGAAGCAATGAAGCCTCCCTGCTGGGTGGCAGTGTTTATTCCCCTGAGGTAAAAGCATTCCCTGATGAACCTCTCAAAATAATAAACATTCTGCTTTGCCTTTTTTTTTTCCCCTTCTGTTGGTTGTTTGTTGTTTCTAATTGCTAGCAATGTTGCCACTTACAGGAAATAAAAGTGCATATTAGCGAGTTCCACTTCCCTTCCACAGGGATTCCATTCCACTTCAGCAGTTGTTTCAAACAATAGGAGAAGCAGACTTTCTGCTACTATTGTGGCATTTTTAGTAGAGATTTAAGCATCTATAGAAGAAATAACTTCTAAATTATTCCAAAATAGCAATTTATACATTTTAGGTTGGATTTATGCATTTCAGATTTGGCTTTTAAATTATTTGGATTTGTGTGTGTGTGAGTGTGTGTGTGTGTAAATACTCTTGAACATGGTATTATGTAGAGAAAGAACACAACTCAAAGAACTATTACAATATTATCACTTACATAAGATACAAGAATGCCTGTATTTAACCTTTACAGTTAATTTTTAAGTTTCTACAGGCAAATTTTAAACCTTTCTGCTCTGGTAGAACATTTCATAGCAAAAAAAAAAAAAAAAAGGAAGAAGAAGCACAAATGTTTAATGTTTCAATAACGTGCTAATTTTTAATGATTGAGGGTTTTATAATGACTGTTAAGCTAATCTAATGGCAGTCTGGTAACTGGCTTACTCTGAATAAGAACTGAACAAATTGTATAGCAACAAGCCAGAAGTCGTATTTAATAATCAAGTCGAAACTTTCTCAACATTTAGCACTGGGTCATCAATTATTTACAGCTAAATTTACTTACTAAGTCCTCAAACCTAGTAGAGATAAGAAATAAAAATACCTAAAAATTAGTAAATTTTTTACTCAAAGCCACAGGAGGTCTGTAAACTCTTCTTTTGGTGTTTCTCTGGAATCATTTGAAATTGCGAGAATACTTGTTTACCTCACCTTTTCCCTTAACCACGTCAATAAGATTCAATGTTTTTTTTTTTTAACTTACTGAAGAAGTCCATGATTTTCAAAAAGTAATTCTGAAAATAAATGCAGCTTTATTATTATTACTATCACATTGCAAACCTAACATAGATGCTTAAAAAATAAGCTAGGATATCATATGAGAGGTGAAGAGATGAAACTGATTGATAACAGTCAAATGCAAAACAAAAACAAAAATCAGAACTGAGACTGATTAAAAGCTAGTACCAGGACACAAAGTAAGATAGTGAAATTTGTCTTGGTTGTCCTTCACTGTCTCCCATAAACTGTCTTCCTGCTACAAGATATTCTGGTGTAAGGTTAAAATTCATTTTGTTTTGTTTTGTTTAATTTTACAAGTTATTCTTAAAAAGTTAGAAAGCTTTTAAACTCCACAAGAATAAATCCCTATTTTGGAGTTTGAGGCTCACAAGGGTAATGGAGTTGATCTTTGCAGCTATGGGCCTTCTAGGTGTCCTTCAAAGCATGTTCCATAATCCTCTGCACATTTGTTTAACTACATGATGTGAAAAGGCAGGAAAGTGTGGTCAGAATGAGCATGGGAAGAAATCCTGGGTGGAGGATTTGTTTTCATTCCTCACCAACTATGAGAACTTGTATTCCCTTTACCTCTGTGAACCCTAGCTTTCTCATCTATATGTTTGTCAAGAACAATAACACCTATTCTGCTGACTTCTTGTGAGGATCGGATTAGAATGTACTTTGAAAAACGAAAGGCACTACATAAACACAGCGTGCTGCTATTGAACAGGATGTTTAAAGTCTGTATCTGAGCCATATGTTTTTATACTCAATATCTCATTAAACTCTGGGATTCCATGTTTATGAAGGAAGGAATACCATGGAGATTTCCCTTGAGTTCCAAGGAAGAACTGTCTGTTGGTTGTAATTAACTAGATCAGGTTAACTCCCACTGGGACCTCTTCTGGGGTTTTTATTCCACTGACTATCTGACAGTGATGGCAGGGAACCTAAGCCTTAGTTTTCTGTCTTTACGTTTGGTGCAGATACTATTAGGATGATTGCAACAACCATCTGAGCAGTTGTGGTTTAAAGAAGCTGAGAATGTTTGGCTTGGAAAAGGGAAGACTAGGATGATAAGTTGAGATAGAAGTTATGGTTTGGATGTTATATTATTCAGGGTTCTCCAGATAAATAGGACCAATAGGATATATACAGACACAGATAAATACATATATATAAAAGAAAAGATTTATTGGAGGAACTGGCTCACAAGGTTATGGAGGCTGAGAAGTCCCACAGTCTGCACTCTGCCAGCTATAGAACGAGGAAAGCTGGTGGTGTAATTCAGTTGAGTACTGCTTAAAAACTGGGTGGTGTGGTTGCAGGAGGACACAGGGAGAGGTACTGGTGTAAGTCTCAGAGTCCAGAAGCCTGAGAACCAGGAGCTCTGATATCAGAGGGCAGGAGAAGATGTTCCAGCTCAAGGTGAGAGAGAGAGAGAATTATCCATTCCTTTGCCTTTCTGTTCTATTTGGACCCTCAACAGATTGGATGATGCTTGCTCACATGGGTAAAAGTGGACTTACTTTATTCAGTCTAGTAATTCAAATGCTAATCTCTAGTCTTTTCCAGAAGCATTCGCACAGACACTCCCAGAAATAATGTTTTACTAGCTATCTGGACATCCCTTAGTCCAGTCGAGTTGACACATAAAATTAACCATTACAGATGTTATCAAATGTTTGAATTCCTGTCACATGAAAATAAATTGGATTTATCTGCAGTCCCCTCCAACTCGTTAGATTCTGTGTTCAAGTGGCTAGCTTGCAAAAATCCTTTATCTGGGGGCTTAATTGACATTGACTGAAAGGTACCTCTTTAATAGGTAACTGATGATGTGGAGGTACCTGCTTCTGTATTTGTCCAAAATCCCTTTGAAAGAGGTAATATGACTAAGATGCAGATGTTCTGCCTTTAAATTCCAAGATAATATAAAGCCATGGAAAGCTTTCAAAAATAAATGGATAAAGGTAGGTCGAGAAAAGTTCAAGGAGACATTTTTTGTGGGGAAAAACATAAAGCTTATGATACACCACCCCACAGTGTCCAACAATCTGGTCCCATGCTGCCAGCTTCACAGGTGTTACTTTTGAGGAAGATGGATGCCACTGGCAGTTGGTTCCAAAAATGTAATTTGAAACTTTAATTGGCATTCTTAATGTGCTGTCCAGTTTAATCATATGAAAAAGGGGTGTTTCTTGAATTTCCACTCTACAGAGTATTCGCATTATGATGAATATTTAAGAGGTCTTTTTTTCCCCCTTTCGTTTGGAGTAAATTATAAAACATTCTTCGTACTATCTTTTGTGTGCATATGTGATAATCTTAAGTAGTAATTATTTTTTAGTGTACAGCGTTACTAGGAAATGCTTAGAGCCTCTATTTTTTCTTTAACAATGTCTTTTTTTGTTGATACGGAGTTATTATTCTGTTGAGGAGGATTTTAATTCCAACATAATAAATCTTAAAATGAAGACTTCTGAGGAAAATATTAACATATTTCCTGTCTATTTGGAATGGTTTTTATAGTCCTTTGCTGGAAACGCACACACAGACACACATACACATATATGTGAAAAAATGACCCAAGTGTGGTACACATCTCCATGTACATGGACATCATAGGTTAGTTATTCTAAATTATAACTTGAGCCATTGTGAAGGTTCAATTTAAGTGACTGATTGGAATGATAAGCCAATGCTGTGTCTAGTTACTCTCACAGCCATATCTTGTATAGATTTTTAAAATTGCAAATTTATTTTTTTTCATGGGGAATCAATACTTTAGGTTAATTTTTCTTTAGGCATTCCTTAATGCAGCCATAATTTGAGTGTAATGAAATATGGCTTAGCCAGCCATATTGCATAAAATTCCTGCAAAAAGTAAATTTGATAAAGGATACTGCAAGCTAGGGGTTGATAGACCAAATAAAACTCATTCAGACAATGAAGGCCCAAACTTCTGCCTCTTCTATTTTCTACATAAGAAATTTCTTCATTTTAAAGTTATATACAACCAAAGCACAGCATTTAGCTCACACGCTTTCTCCCTCTTTTTTCTGTTAAAGAAATGCATAATAAGTAGCTTATTTCCTGTTTACAAGAATAGCAGCAACTCATGGGGTCCCTGCTGCTGACCTGAAATCACAAAATTAGAGCTTCTAAATCATAATATTGAGACCTGTGTAACATTAGCTAATTATCATATGAATTTCAGTTATATAGATTCTAAAGCTTACTTTTCTCAGAAAACTGTAATCGAAATGAACTCATTCATTTCTCTTGTATTTTCTGAAATCCTGCTCCATTGCCATATTAACTTTGCGATGGGTAAACATTACTCTGATTTCTAACGGAAGAGATTGGTTTTGTCTCTTTAGAAGCTTTGCATGGATAGAATTGCAAGGTATTGTTTCTGGATTCTTTTGATCAAAAATAGATTTATTATATTTACTTATAGTTTTGTGCATAGTTGCACATCATTCATTCTCATTGTTGCATACTATTCCATTGTGTGAATGGGCCACAGTTTATCCATTCTGTTGATGGATACTTAGTAGTTTTTTTGTTTTTTCTTTTTCCCTTTGGCTATTACAAATACTGCTGCTATGAGCATTTAACATTCATTTCTGTTAGGACTGGAGTGCAATAGAGTTGCTGGATAATAGTGTATGCATGTTCAGTTTTAAAGATACTGTCACAGAGTCTTATAAAGCAGCTTTACCAATTTCCATTTGTACCAGCAGTCTATGTGCATCTGAGTTTCTCCACAGCCTAACACTGGGTATTTTCTGTAGTTTTCATTTTCGCCAAACTAGTAGGTGTGTAATATTATCACACTGT
Source organism: Neophocaena asiaeorientalis asiaeorientalis (assembly GCF_003031525.2). NCBI lineage: Eukaryota > Metazoa > Chordata > Mammalia > Artiodactyla > Phocoenidae > Neophocaena > Neophocaena asiaeorientalis. The sequence goes on along the minus strand of NW_020185336.1, from coordinate 11,745,333 downwards.
GGTTTCACCTTATACTTCCTAATGACTAATGTAGTTGAGCCCTTTTTGTGTGCAGTAAGCATACAGTAAGGTCATTTGGCTATTTTCTTGTAAGGAGTATATGTAAAAGCCTTTCACCACTTTCTCTCGTGGATATTCTGACCTTTCCTTATTGATTTGTAAGAGTTATTTAAGATATTTTGGATACAAATCTTTTGTCAGATGTATATATTATGAATATCTTTTTCTTTTTATGAATTGACTTTTCACTCTTAATACTACCTGTAAGAACGTAAGTTCTTAATTTTAATATAGTATAATTTATCATTTTTAATTTTATGGTTACTATTTGTTGTGTCCTGTTTCAGAGATATTTGCCTATTCCATTACAAAGTTATTGTGCTGGTTTGTCACTAAAAGCTTTATGGTGTTACCATTCATATTTAGATCTGTATCCCTCTGGAGTCAAGTTTTATATAGGGTGGGGAGTCAAGATTAACTTTTTTCCAGTGGATTACAGTTGACCCAATACCATGTATTAAGAAGATTATCCTTCTTCCAGTGTACTGTGTTATACCTTTGTCACAAATCAGATGCATATGTTAATACCATGTATGATATACATATACATATGTATACGTAAATATATATACTATATATAATTTTTTAATTTGTAGATTGTATTTTTTTCTGCTGGTCAGTTATCTATCTATGCCAATAACACACTATTTTAACCACCATAGTTTGTCAAAGTTTTTGTTCTCTGATAGATAAATTATCCAGTTTTGTTCTTCTTCAAATTTGCCTTGACTATTCTTGACTTCTCTTCCATGTGAATTTTAGAATCAGATTCTTAATTTCTACAAAAAGTTCTTGCAAGGATATGCTTTTATGTATTGGATCCAAGAGTAGTTAATTAATTTAAGATTGAGACTTCCAATCCATGAACATGTTACACTTCCATTATTTGTTTAATTTTTCTCATGTTTTGTCATTTTCTCAGGTGGACTCTCAACCCCTGCGCCACCAGGGAAGCCCTGGTTAACTTTTAACCATGCTTTCAATGCACATAAGATCCCCCAAGTAATTAGCCCTTCGTGAATTGAATTTTGTGTTGTTAAAACAACAACAAAAACAAGCTATGATCTGGGTACAAGAATTGGGTTTTAGTTTTAGCTCTGCTCCCAAATTGCAAGGAAGTCATAAACAGTCCTCAGTCTCTTCAACTATAAAACTAGTTCAAATCTGAAACCTTTTCTAGCTCTATAATTTTAAATATATAAATTTGGAAAATTTATATGAAGCTGGGAAGGTACATGGTTGCTGTTTTCTGAAGTATGGAAATACTGGAAATATTACTTATTAAATAAAGTAGGAATATATTTGATACACTTCAGGTCATCCAGATTGCCTTATTCATGTGTGAACATGGCAGAATCAGCTTGAGGCCTGAGTTTAATATCAAAATAACATGTAGTTTCAGTGGTCACATTAACTTACTCATTTACCAGGTCCATACCTGACTGATAGTGGCACATGGCATTGCTGAAGTGTATTGTATAAATATAAAAGTAGAATGATATAAATATGGGACTCAAAATTTACCATGGAGGAGGCTAATTCTATTTTTGTTGATTAAATCTATTTTTTAGATAATTATTCATTGCTACTGTGACACTAAGTTTTCAAGTTAAGGATTGAGGTTAAGAAATAGTTTACATTTGTCAGTTTCAAATTTTGACATTTTGTCCTCAGTGTGGAGCTACTCTAAACGAATGTGAGAAAGATACCCTCTAAATAAAACTGGAGAAAAGATTCTTTGGTTGGTGAAGAGACTAAATGCACATAACCATTTTGCATTGTTCTGTTTTGTTTTAAGCAACATGCTTTACCGTGGTATGTATCAACAGCCACTCACACTCCCAGTGCTAATAAATAGTGATAGTCATGTGCTTCTATTTGAAATGAGTAGAGTACTCTTCTTTCTCATTTTAGAAAAAAGAAATATATTGAGACCTTGAATTACCTGATACTCTATAGAGGCAACACAATGAGATCTCAGGAAAATTTATCATTCTAAAAGTTTTTCTGGGCTGAAACTATCACTGGATTGTGTGCAAATTTAGATAAATTCATATATGCTAAATCCATGGTAGATGATTAAGTGGGGTTCAAGGATACATCCCTAAGTTTTTGAGGCAGCATTGTAAAGAGAGCCAATAACACCACCTTGTTCCAACATCTTCTGATTTCACATTTAGTAGTTTTGAATCATTTGCCTAGTTCATGTGAGCATGTGAATGTGTGCATTAATTCTATTGAAAGAATATAAATAGAACATTATACATTATAATTGTGTTTGAGAACAGTTATCACAGTTGGTTATCATAAAGGGCTAATGAGGCAGAAGGCATGGGTTTAATTTTTGGATAGACCAGGTTTTGTGTTGTATTATAATCATGAACTCTAGCACCTTCCAGACTTGATAATGAGTACAATGGCTGAATCAAGGTCCATGTAGGAGGATACAAATTTTATCTTCTATATGGAGAAAATAATTAAAAGTGCATATTTCTCAATTAGTAAATGAATGGGAACATATTTTTTTTATAAGAGAAACCCATACCATTGAAGAGTCTGCAAATGGGTATTAAAACATGTGCAGAATCTGTGGCTGCTTATCCAAGTAGTCCTTCCTTCTTTACTAAATAGCCCTGATTATTTTTTAGGTAAATGCATGGAGGACTGAATTTCAAGAAAGGTGGATTTAGCCTCCATACTGGGCATGGACATATGACCCAATACTAGCCAATGAAATATAAAGAAATATTTGTTAGTTGGAAATTCTGGAATATTTTTCTCCCTAATGAAAACATAGAGAAAGAAAAGTTCTTTCTCAGCTATGGCCATTCTCCTACCCTTTTTCTTTTAAGGTGTTGTGTTGCTTGAAGTTGTAATAGCCATATTGCAACCATGAGGCAACAAGCCCAAGGTTAAAATTCAACACGTAGAAATGGCAAAGAAGAAGAATAGAAAGATGTTGGGATCTTGAATCACTGAGGACATGAACAAATGTTAGTCACTGCTTACCTTCATAGCTCTTCTAATGCAAGGAAAACTGAACCCTTATTTGATTAAGCTATGAGTTATTATGGATGAAAGCATTCCTACCTAATAAAACATAAACATTATTGGGTTGTAGATAATCTATCCTTTTCATCCATCATGTGTTCATTGATGTAGATTAGACTATGCAAGAAATTGAGCTAGTGAAGTTAGCCTGCCCTTTAAATTGTCCTGTAAACTTCAAGAGGGCAGGACCTGTGTTTGTTTATTCATATTCAGCTCCTGATACAGTTCCTTACAGGTAAAAACATTTCAGCAAGTATTTGTAGAGTGATTTTCTTTAAGCCACAGTGATAAGATCAGTTGGGTGCAGCTCCTCTTTTTCCTAATTATCCCTTTTCATATCTAATACCCACATGCATACATATTTGCACATTCATGCTGCCATGTTTCTGTTCCCTATAAAAGGACTAATTCCAGCAACCTTGCAATACGGCCCTTTTCAGTGAAGACTTTTAAAATTAGTGTTATTAATCTCAGAAGTAGTTTCCTCTCTGTGTAAGGCATTTACAGCTGCTGTTGAACTAATGGTTATTGGCAATATCACGGTGGTCTAAAGTGGAAGCCACTGCAGGCATGTAGTGGTAAAGTGTTCATTTCATAGCAGGTGAACTTGTGGAGTAAAACTTAATGTAAGTTAAATCCTTTTGAGTAACACAAGAGTATGGACTCGAGGCCTCCAGTGGATTTTCCAGCAGACTGTCCATTTAAAACATCTGAATCCCCTCCACTATGCAACAGTGTTCTCTTTCATATTGCTGAATTCATCTTAGAGCCATTTCTTTTCATTTCGTCAATGTCTGCACTTTCTTCCTTCACAGGAAAGTAGTAGGTTGTTTGATTGTCTCGGACACTCTGGCACAACTCAGAACCATATTGGGTGTCTATTTTATGCTTAAGAAGATGTTATTTAATTCACAAAGGCTTGTGACTACCTTAAGCTATCTAAGCCAGAAACCACGTTTCAAGTATTTCAATTAAGTTTGCTGGCCTCTGCTCACCTCCATGTGCACCCAAAAAATGTGCTTGTTTTTTTTTCTGTACTTGGAGGCCTTATCCTCGGCCCTGTAAAACATTTACCAGGAAGAGGTTTTAATTTTCAGTTTCATATGTTATAATTAACATACCTTCACATAAATAATTGTTTTCCCTTTTCTCTCATGTGTGAGCCCCTTATGATATTCTCCACTAGAAAAGTTATAGCTGCTAGTGAGAAAAGACTGTCACCTGAATTGTTAACTGTTTTGACTTACTGACTTATCAAAACACAGCTTTGCCAAGTCTCATCTCCTGAATTTACTGTATGCAAACAAGATAGGAGTGGAATCTAAAGGGACATAAACAAGGGCTCAGGGATATGTTTGCACACAGGAGCAGCTTGCTTAAACTGCAGGCTGTTAGTAGATGTGTGCGTAGTCGGTGTCACACACATCTACTAACATCCTAAAGACTGATGAGTTTTGATTGGTTACAAAAGGGATGGATCCTAACCAGTAATTTGCACTGCTGCTTTTTTAGGAGCAACCATGGGGTTTACCTCTGTATAACATGCATTCTTCTCTAGGCTGTAACGTTAGATAGAGTTTGAATTCTGTGCTACTTTTGAGGTCAGAAATTACACTCTGATCAAGTTAATATATTTTGGCCCAAGTCAGAGTTAAATGTTTTCGGGCATTTTGTTTAAATTTTTCCATACACATTGGCATTCTGTTTTTAATTGAAAATACCAGCTTTTGAATTTTAGATGGTAAGTTACTAGAAGTCCACAATCAAGACATAGATCTGTCCTTTCATTTGCACCTCCCTGAGCATTCTAGGGACATGACCTTGAACCAAAAATCTCCATCAAGACCTGTAGTTCCCTGGCTGTCTGGCAGAGTGACAGAACCACTGCTTGATATTACCTGAAGGACGAAACATAAGTGCCACAGCTGCAGGGATTCTTTACAGTGTGTTCTGTGTCATGTTTGGAACTGCATTTCTGAATTTTTATTTTCAGAGAATTTAATTAATATCCATAGATGTGCCCTACCTGCTTTTATTTCTGAGAGCGATTCTTGCTTAATGGAATTTTTAAAATAAAAGAACTTTGGATTTGGTCTCTTAGAGCTTACTATTTTTTTAAAAAATGGTTTTAGGTTGTTGTTCTACAGAGAGAATAGACTTTTTCCCCAAGCTCTCATGTACCAAAAACATTAAGTTGTCAGACACATAGAATTTTTGAGTGACACACAAAATAAGCTGCCTTTTTAAGAAGTTGCAATTTAAAAATAGGTAAAATTGATGTTACTGGAAAGATAATCTAAATATAGTGTTTTTTCATATTATCATGCTGCCAGTAGGCCATCTCGATGATGACAGACATTGAATTTGCCTTTAGTAATAAGCTCTGATGAGATAGATATTACTACCATGCATTCCACAGACCCCCTCAGGCCTCCCCAGTTGTCCTAACAGTGCTCTCCATAGCCAGAGCATCCAAACCAGGATCATGTGCCATGTTTTGTTGTCATGTCTCTTTAGTTTCCTTCAGTCTAGAAGAATTTCCCAGTGCCCCACTGGGGACAATTTTTAAGATCCCAGGGCAATAATTTTGCAGAATGTCCTTCAACCTGATGTTTTCATATGATTAGATTCAGGCCATGCGTTTTTGGCAGAGATGTAACAGAAGTGATGCTATGATCATTCTATTGCTTTCTAGCAGGTAGAATATGATTTTAATTCGTCCCATTACTGGAGATGTTAACTCTGATCACTTGATTTCAGGTGGTGGTTGCCAGGTTTCTCCATTGTAACATTATTCTTTTTATATTTGAAATAATAAGCATTTTATGGGGAGGTGCTTTGAAATTATGGAAACATTCCATTCCTTATCAAACTTTCACCCTCTAGTAAAAGCATCCATTGGTGATTTGGTTACCAAAGATGACTTTCCATTTCTCCTGTCATTTCTCCTATACTTGTTAACTGGCACTCCATCTCAGACAAAAGCTTTTTCCTCTCATTCATTTATTTATCCATGCATTTAAATCTGGATGAAGTCATGGATTCTCACTCTACTCAATGGATTTTAATCCATTGCTATCATTATTTATTTTGATGTCCAGATTATCTCAGATTTGGTCAGTGGGAGCCCCTTTGAGAGAGCTCCTGTGTCCTTTTGACATACCCTACTAATCTTTAAGCTGTTATAAGTTCGCCTTGTTCTTTCCCTTCTCCAACCCTGGAATCAGATATTTCTCTTTCCCAAGAACCTTGGTTCCTTTCAATGTTGAATTGTATTTAGAAACCAAGATCTAGGGACCAGATATGCCCTGTCAGTAGACAGAATATGGGATCATATGTATATGTTTACATGTGTGTTCACAGCAAAACACCAGCATTTTCATGTGTATCTCTCTCATCTATCTTTAAAACTTTAGTAACACTGAAGTTTGGAGGTGTAATCCACCTCCAAAGGATGCATTTTACATTTCACCTTTCCAGCTACTTATATTTGTTCCTTTTTTCTTTGACAGTGACAAATCTGTTACATTATTTTACATCTCTCTGAATGCAACTTAGACCTCTCACTGCTGTCCTTGATGCCATGTGCTGCCATGTAGATGTCCCTGTCAACATATGCAGCCTAGCTCTGGGGCTGCTATTACTGTGTTCCTCTCTCTGTGGATTCCTCTTCATTTCCACAACCTCTGACATCCTATCCTGGGCTAGTGTTATGGTATCACCATTGCCCTCCCAGAGGGAAAGTCCTTCTTGAACCCAGTTGGGATGCAATATTCTGTGCTGGGCTATTGTGATTTCTGCCACAGACATCCTCTTCATCCTAGTCAGGCTCCAGCATCCCACACAGGGCCAGGCCTCCCTCTCAGGCATGCACTCTTTTTTTCTGAATGATCATTCATGTTATTCTTTCCTTTTTTTGATTAACTTTTTATTGGAGTATAGTTGATTTACAATGTTGTGTTAGTTTCTGCTGTACAGCAAAGTGAATCAGTTATACATATGTCCACTCTTTTTTAAAAGATTCTTTTATAGACTTAACTTATTCAGGAAGGCAGGAGGGAAGGGAGATAAGGTGAAAGGAAGAGAAGAATTTTAAAGAATCAGGAAAGTGGGGACCCAAGAAATCTTTAGGAAATTATTTTTACATTTTCTAATGGTACAGTTTTGTGGAATTTCTGTTTTGATTTTTTCTACTCTTAATATCTTCGTTCAATTGTATTGTTTTTCAACAGGCTTTCTATGTTTCACTGGAATGTATTGGGTCTTTTGATTTTTGGTGGCCTAGCATATTAGTAGGTTTTTTTTGACATTCCCCATGTGAGTTTGAAAATAAAGCACATTTTCTGTTTTCATTGTGATAAAATTGATAAATATCTACGAGATTTTATATATTCCTTAGGATATTCAGATTTTCTTCTTCCTAACAAAGGCTTAAAAAATGTATCAAAATTTTATATAACAATTCAATTTCTCCTTTGCATTCAAAAAGTTTTGTTTATTTATTATAAAACAATATTATCTAGCACGTGAAGATCTAAGAGAATTTTCCACAGTGATTAAGAGCACAGAGTAGGAGTCACGTTTACCTACTGTATTAAAGGCTACACTTTCCTCACCTGCAAAACTGAGATAATAATTTAAATTCCCGGGCTTCCCTGGTGGCGCAGTGGTTGAGAGTCCGCCTGCCGATGCAGGGGATATGGGTTCGTGCCCCGGTCCGGGGGGATCCCACATGCCGCGGGGCGGCTGGGCCCGTGGGCCATGGCCGCTGAGCCTGCGCGTCCAGAGCCTGTGCTCCGCGATGGGAGAGGCCACAGCAGTGAGAGGCCCACGTACCGCAAAAATAATAATAATTATTTAAATTCCCACATGGGTTTGTCGTTTGTATCCGACAGCTGTAAAGTTTTTAGAATAGTGTCTAGTTTCTAATACATGCTACTTATGTATTTATTATAAAAATAAACATAAGTAATATGCTTTGGGGATTATATATTTCATAAATATACCAAACCATCTTAATCATTATTGTCCTACTTAATACCTTTTGATTTATACTTTATCTGATGTTAATCCTTCTATCCCTTTTGTTTTACTTTGCTTTGTTTTTTTTGTTGTTGTTGTTGTTTTTTTTGCGGTACACAGGCCTCTCACTGTTGTGGCCTCTCCCGTTGCGGAGCACAGGCTCTGGACGCACAGGCTCAGCGGCCATGGCTCACGGGCCCAGCCGCTCCGCAGCATGTAGGATCTTCCCGGATCGGGGCACGAACCCGTGTCCCCTGCATCGGCAGGTGGACTCTCAACCACTGCACCACCAGGGAAGCCCTTTGCTTTGGTTTTGATTTTTCCAGTATGCTTTTGTTAATATTTTAATTAAAAAATTTTTATTGATCATTTTTTCTCAGAACATTTAAATGGGTTTGTTTAATCATTTAAGAGTCTTTGACTTTAATATATGATTTGTATATATCAATGCTTTATATTTATATCAAATACTTGGACTTCCTATTTTCATCATAATTTACATTTTCTGCTTTTATTCTTAGTCTCTTTACTATTTCAATCTTTTGCTATATTGTACATGTTTTCTTGAAAGTGATACTACCTTCCCATTTCCCCAACACAATTTGCAAGTTCTATATTTCACTTTTATTAGTCTCATAATTACTTTTAAAGCATTACAAATTGCTTAAAATTATATTTTTTATTTATCAGCTTTTGAAATCTTGCTTCCCCCATGAATTCCTTTAAAAATTTAATTTTTATTTCTTCCTACTTTCTGTATATGTACCACCTCTGACTTCTGAATGATATACAGTGAGCTTTCTGTTTTACTCTAATTGTTCTCATATTTACATTAGTTTGTGTTTTTAAAATTATAATTTTTACAGTCTTTATAAATGTAGATAAACATGATAGCTATATATCTTTTTTTCTCTGTTGTTTGGATTTTGTCTGCATGTTGATTTTTTAGGACAGATAAATGAGTAATATACTCCTTGGGCTCTTTCATATTTGAACATGTATATTTATTGCCTATGTATTTTACAATCAACTTATCTTAGTATACAATCCTTGAGTCATCCACTTTACACTCAAAATATTATAGATATTGCTCCATTGTCTTCTTTTTTCCCCAGTACTTTTTAATGAACATTTTCAAACATAGAGAGAAGTTGAAAGAATTTTACAGTGAACACCCAAATACTGACCAGTTAGATTCTATCATTAGCATTTTACCACGTTTGCTTTATCATATATCCATCCACCTATCCACCCCTGTATCTATTTCTTAATCTATTTTATTATTTGATGATTTTGAAATAAATTGAAGATATCAGTACAGACGTCTGTCCAAATACTTCACATGTAAATCACTAACTACATTTTGATATTTATTTATAATTTTTAAATGTGTAAATTACAGTCAATAAAATGCACTAATCTTAAATGTATGTTCTTTATATTTTGACAAATGGGTACCACTGTATAACCCAAATCCCTCTTCAGATGTAGAATATTATCCCCCACCCCAGAAAGTTCCCTGATGCCTCTTCCAAGTAAATCCCAACCTCACTCTCTGAGGCAATAATTTCCAGCTGCTTTTTTTCACATCAGTATAGATTTGTTCAATGTATTTTTTAATTTTAAAAAATAGAATTATGCATTCAGTATTTTTTGTGTAAGATTTTCTTCATTTGGCATGCTTTTAAGATTCAATCAGTTATTGCAGGTATCAATATATGCTTTAATTTGTATTTTTTAATTTGATTTTTGTTCTTTTTATTATTATTTAGTTGTAAGCGTTCTTTTTTAACTTGCATACTAGTTCTCCTTCTATTTGTGTCTGTACACATATCTAGATATATCATGAATATTTTATACCAGTTAGTGTCTGCTTGTTCCTTTCCTTACAGGTGTTTTTAAAAGCATAAGAATAATTTGTCAACTATTTCTTTTATGGTATTGCTTTCTGTGTGTCTTTAAGAAATGTTGGCCTATCTCCAAGTCAATAAGATATTCTCCTCTAAATGCTTAATGGTTTTTGATTTTACATTTAAGATAATGATCCAACTTAAATATACTTCTGTATGTGGTATGAGGTAGAAGTCATATTTGCTTTTATCCCCTATGGATTTGAAGCTATTTCAGCACCAATTTGTTGAAAAAAACCTTATTGAATTGCTTGGCACCTTTGTGAAAATGATGATATACATGTGAATCTATTTCTGTACTCTTTTCTGTTCCACTTATGTATTTGTCAGTCCTTTTATTTTTCTCTTTTAGTAAACCATATCTCATCGTCTTAATTTCTGAAGTTGTATAAGAAATCTTAATTCAGATAGAGCAAATATTTCAACTTCATTCTTTTTCTAGAATGCTTTGGATGTTCTAGGTTCTTTGACTTTCCGTATTCATTTCAGAATCAATCTGTTAATTGCTACAAAATATCTGAGACTTTATCTTTATTTAAAGTTAGATTTTAGGGCTTCCCTTGTGGCGCAGTGGTTAAGAGTCCACCTGCCAATGCAGGGGACACCGGTTCGAGCCCTCGTCCAGGAAGATCCCATATGCCACACAGCAACTAAGCCCGTGCGCCACAACTGAGCCTGTGTTCTAGAGCCCATGAGCCACAACTACTGAAGCCTGTGCACCTAGACCCCGTGCTCCGCAACAAGAGAAGCCACCACAGTGAGAAGCCCGTGCACCTCAATGAAGAGTAGCCCCTGCTCCCCACAACTAGAGAAAGCCCGTGCGTAGTGACGAGGATGCAACGCAGCCAAAATAAATAAGTAAATTTATTTTTTAAAAATTAGATTTTAGTTTTAATTTAATTGAATCTATAGAATGATTTGACTACAACAGTGAGTCCTCTAAACCATGAAAATGGTTTATCTCACAATTTATTTAGATCTCCTTTTACTTAGCTTTTTTTTTTTTTTTTTTTTTTCAGTACGTGGGCCTCTCTCTTTTGTGGCCTCTCCCATTGCGGAGCACAGGCCCCGGACGCGCAGGCTCAGTGGCCATGGCTCACGGGCCTAGCCGCTCCACGGCATGTGGGATCTTCCCAGACCAGGACACGAACCCGTGTCCCCTGCATCGACAGGTGGACTCTCAACCACTGTACCACCAGGGAAGCCCTATCTTAGCATTATTTTTTAATTTTCTAATCAGAAGTCTTGTACAACTTTTGTTAAATTTTTTCATATTTTTTATATTTTTGATGCTATGGAAATGGAATTTACTAATTTTTATTTTTCAATATATTGCCTCTACTACATAAAATTCAATTAACTTCTGTTACCAACTTTGAAACCTGAAATTTAAAAGAACTCATTATCAAGTCTAGTAATTTTTTTTGTACATTCCTTAGGAAATTTCATATAAATTCATGTCATCTGAAAATAGAGGCAGTTTTTCTTCTTTCTTTTCAATCTGAATGCTGCTATTTTGTTTGTTAGTTTGTTTTGCTTCTTTTCTTGCTTTATTGCAATGACTAAGACCTCTAGTATCATATTGAATACAGGTGTGAGAGAGGGCATCCTTGCCCTGTTCTCAATCTTAGAGGAAAGCATTCTAGTTCACAATTAGTCATGATGTTAGCCTAATAATTGTTTCATAGATGTCTTTGTCAGACTGAGGAAGTTCCCTTCTAGTCCTGGTTTTAAGAGACTTCTTATCATGAATACATCTAAAATGCTGAAATGATGGTGTGATTTTTTTCAATCTTTAGTCTTTTCATATGGTAAGTTACATTGATTTATCAATGTTATCACATAAACTTCCTGGAGATAAACTCTACCCCATCATAATAAATTATCATTTTTGTATGTTGATCGCTTTAATTTGCTAATATTTACTAAATAATTTTTGCACTCATAGTCATGAGGGATATTGGCAGCAAATACATATATTTTTTTCCAGGACATGGAACCAGCCTAAATGTCCATTGACAGATGAATGGATAAAGAAAATGTGGCACATATATACAATGGAATATTACTCAACCATTAAAAGAAATGAAATTGAGTTATTTGTAGTGAGGTGGATGGACCTAGAGTCTGTCATACAGACTTACTTGAAAGTCATACTGACTTTCAAGTTGGTCAGAAAGAGAAAAACAAATACTGTGTGCTAACACATATATATGGAATCTAAAAAAAAAAAAGGTACTGATGAACCTAGTTGAAGGGCAGGAGTAAAGAGGTAGACATAGAGAATAGACTTGAGGACACGGGGTGGGAGGGGGAAGCTGGGACAAAGTGAGAGTAGCATTGACATATATACACTACCAAATATTTTTTTTGGTACTGTTTCTATCAGGTTTTGATAGTAGGTTTATACTAGTCTCTATTTTCTTATAGGGTTTGCATAATGGTGGTGGTTTTCATTTATTAAATATTTAATTGACTTCACCAGTGGAATCATCTGTACCTAGAGTTTTATTTGTGGAAAGACTTTCTATAACAAATTAAGTATGCAGTTTCTTCAATAGATATAGGAGTATTTAAATTTTCTCCTTTATGTCAGTTCCAGAAAGTTGTATTTTACAAAGAATTATCTATATTATCTCAGTTTTTAAATTTGTTGCATTGGAATTCCTTAAGGTTCTTGAATATTTAAATGGCTTTTTCACTACACTTGTGAAACTATTTTTAAATACCTTTTCTGTCTGATTATTTCTCTTCTCTCCCACTTCAATTCCATTTATGCTTTGCGTTTTGATATTACTCCCACAGGTTACTGAGGGATGATTCATCTTTTAAAATTATTTCTTTTTATTCATATTGGATCACTTCTATTAATCCATCTTCAGATTCACTGATTCTTTTCTCTTCCATCTCCATTCTGCTGTTAAAACCATCTTGTGAATTTTAAATTTCAGATGGGGTATCTTTTATCTCTAGAATTTATATTATATATATTTCTATTTTTAATTGAAAATTCTTATCTCTGTATTCATCATGGGAATATTTTTCTTAATGGCTTCTTTTAAGTCCTTCTCTGCTAATTCTAGCATCTGGATCATTTTGGCATTATTCTTTTCTTTCTAGACTTATTAAAATTTTCCTGATCATTATATGTTGAGTAATTTTGGATTATAGCCTGGACATTATGAATGTTTTGCTGTGAAGACTTCGAGTTTCATAATATTCCTTCAGAGAGGGTATTTGGATTCAAGTAATCAAAGAGATATTGTTGTTGTGTTAGAAGGCTATTAACTTTATTCAACTTAAATTGAAACCACTATCTCTTGGGTGGCAGCTCACATCTCAGTTGGGCTGCTTTATGAATGCCCTATATATGCACAGATTGGATTCAGCCAGAAACTTGAGGAGAGTTTCTGTATAGAATTTGGGAAAGCTTCATGCTAGTTCTGTTTTCCAATATTTCCCTTTCAATTTTGAGTGGTTTTCCTCTTATCTTTAAGACCAGGAAGACTGGATTTTCTACCACAGTTTTAGCATTCCCATGCAGTACCTTCACTTTAAAAGTTTTAAAGCTGGGAACCTTAGCTGCCCCAGAAGCAAAAGCCCAACTGCCTTGTATTCTGTCATTTAATGTTGATTAACAGAAATTGGCAAATATTCTATATTTTTTCTATGCATCTAACTTCTATCTAGGTTTCTTAAGATTCTTTCTTTGAATTTGAAATTTGTCAAATTCATCAGTATATGTCTCAGTATTATATTATTATTTTTCTGGATTATGATGAGCCATTTCAGTCTTTATTCATTTAGGAATGTTATCTTGTATTATATGTCTAAATATGTTTTTCTTTTTCACTATTTCAGTTTTCTTCTCCAATCATGTCAATTATCCGTATGTTAATCTACTTTCCATTATAACACTGGTTTCAGTATTGTTATTGTATTTTCTCTTTTTAGTTCTCTATCTTCATTTCAAGCTGTTTTATAAAGGAAAATTGTGAATCTACACATATATTATAATTTTCCCCAGAAATGGGGCTTGTCAGTTTTCCCTAGAGCATCTTACTCTTCGTAGTTAGCAATTTAGGTATGATGAATATTCAAAATTTATTTCTTTATTTAACTGGACTACATCTATTGTGGTTGGTTATTTTTAAAATATCTTTCAATAAGTGCTCAAACCGTCATCCCCCACTTACCCACTTCACCAGAGGGTAATGAACACTTCCTGTAGCCTTAAGTGATTATTCCTGATTAATGTTTATATCATATTGATTTTGAAAGAAGTTGCTTCCTGTTATTCACTACCACATTTCCAACAGAGAATGATCTGTAAGCAAGTTGTTGGAAAAGTATGTTCCTACAAAAAACTTCAACCTAAGGAGGGAGGGAGATGCAAGCGGGAAGAGATATGGGGATATATGTATATGTATAGCTGATTTACTTTGTTATAAAGCAGAAACTAACACACCATTGTAAAGCAATTATACTCCAATAAAGATGTTAAAAAAATAATAAAAAAAGTAAAAAAATAAGTTATAAGATTATACAGTAAAATTGTAGAAGTCTGGTTAATATACATTTTATATTTCTTAAGTTTTTAAAGTTGATTGAGAAATAAAAAGCATTTAAGCATGAAGTATATACAAAACATATCCTCAGAGGGCAATCATATAAATAAGATCACATACATGAATAATTTACTAGGATCAATTTAATGTCTTTTGTGGAAAAGGTGATTATCAAAATAAATATTTTGCCTTGTTTAGATCGAAAAGGAAAAAATACTTTGGTGACAAAACATATTTATAAGCCATGTCAATAAATATGTTCATTTAAGTGTTTATATGCTGTGCTTTGCTTTGTTAAATGAATCATTTCAGATGACACATTTGGTTGCAATAATTGTTTCATACAGTTAAACAGATTTCAATTTACTTTTGTCTCCTTGTAGTAGAACTAAATAAGACTAGTAACTCATATTTTATCAGCCCAATTTATTTAAATTTGAGCTTGCTTTTAAATCATACCTTAAGATTTCCCTTAAAAGAAAACTACTATACAGACAAACAAAACATGCTTCAAATACCTTCTTTTTATTTCAGTACATGTTGGGTACATATATTTTCTAACTAAGAAGAACATTTGCTCTGTATTTCAACAGCCTTTTCTGCTTCCCAGGCATACCATTTTAGAACTCACCATTGACTGGGCCTTCCATTCTAGACCAGTGTTTTCACAATGCTTTGTGAAATTTATCAGGCCAGTGTTTCATCTCTTTAGGGACCACAGGTGGGCTTTCCTCAAAAAAAATTTAAAATACATGCCCCAGTGCCCTAGACTTTATTTCTATTTTCCTTTTATATTTTTGGAACACCCAGAGCCAGGAACACCAAATGTGCTTGCATTCATTCATTCATTCATTCTTTTATAATTATTGATATTAATATAATTGATGATTAATAAATAAATAATAAATTGATGATTAATTTATAATTATATTGCTGATGGGATAGAATTTAATTGTTTTTAATAAATTTATTTATTTTTGGCTGCGTTGGGTCTTCGTTGCTGCACGCGGGCTTTCTCTAGTTGCAGCAAGTGGGGGCTACGCTTCACTGTGGTGCACAGGCTTCTCATCATGGTGGCTTCTCTTGTTGCGGAGCACGGACTCTAGGCGCACAGGCTTCAGTAGTTGTGGCAGGCTCAGTAGTTGTGGCAGACGGGCTTAGCTGCTCCACAGCATGTGGGATCTTCCCGGACCAGGGCTCGAACCCATGTACCCTGCATTGGCAGGCGGATTCTTAACCACTGCATCACCAGGGAAGCCCTAGAATTTAATTTTTAATGAACCTCTCTGGAAGGGTAGTCGAAATACATAATGTTGACTCTTATGTTAAAGTATATAGACTAACATATATTTATAGTATTCAAATTATACATATAATTTTAATAATGGGGAAGGTAATTATATCTAATAAATCATAAATATGTATAAATAAATCATGATAAATGTTATCTTGAGAAAAATAAATTAAAAAATTCTGAAATATGGCAAAACTTGTTTAGTGTACATCACTGAAGTATGGGCTTATAGGTGATGTTTCTTTTTTTTCTCCCTTTTAATTTTTTTTCTTTTTCCACATTTCCTCTGTTTTGTATAAATTAATTTTTTTATCATTTTTTTAACAGCTTTATTGGAGTATAATTGCTTTACAATGTTGTGTTAGTTTCTGCTGTATAACAAAGTGAATCAGCTATATGTATACATCCCCATAACCCCTTGTATAAATTAATTTTATAATCAAAAAATATTATTTAATAGATGATATCACTGCAATTATCAGGAAAAATAGAAGATAAGTTACACATTTAATTATATCTTACATAAAGGAAGCTGTAAGTGCTTTTCAGGTAATGCAGAGTTTACTTGATTCAGCAAACTATTTATAAAGGTATAAAATCCAAATATTCACTTTTCCCGATCCCCATGAAAGAAAATTCCTCTTTTTGTAAACTTACCCATGTTAAAACTTACTGAAGAACAAAAATAATTTCTGGTACTTACTTCTGATCAAATTCTGCAAATGTGCAAGCATATTTTCTGAAAGTAGAAAACATCTGAATCGTGAGTCATTTTTTACAGAAATGGAATTAATTAATCCAAAGAATTTTTACAAAAAGGTAATTGGCTTAATGGGTCAAATAAGAAATAATGCGATATTTTAAAAGAAGTAAATACAAGAGGATGGGGAGAGGTAGAGACAGAGGAGGAAAGTTTCTCTGCTCGTTAGGACCCTGAATGTATTACTAAAATAATGTCATGCAGAGTTTTAAAAATAGGTCATGATGCTTTCACCTTTTTAAAACTTATTAGGACATTAATTTGGATACAATACATTGACAGAAACAAAATAAAGTCAAATATTGACACAGAACACAACATAATTGAATAAGTATTGATTTATTTACTATGGCAAATTTGAAATTTAGTTTTTCAATGTATTGTTAAAACCCATAGAGAGGGTGCATAGTAGCTCCACACTGCCTCATTAATATTTTGATATAGTCTGCTCACTTTTTAGATTTCTATTAAAGGTAAAGTTCCCAGTTATTAAATGAAAAGCTCTCATATTATCATACAAGCTATTCAATTACTAACAATACCTCACCTCTTCCCTGTAAACTTTCTTCATTCTTTCCCCAAACATGAACCTACCCTGGGCCAAAATATATTATTTCCAAGATTAAGAACACTAAGGTGGATGGACCTAGAGTCTGTAATACAGAGTGAAGTACGTCAGAAAGAGAAAAACAAATACTGTATGCTAACACATATATATGGAATCTAAAAAAAAAAATGGTCATGAAGAGCATAGGGGCAAGACGGGAATAAAGACGCAGACCTACTAGAGAATGGACTTGAGGACACGGGGAGGGGGAAGGGTAAGCTGGGACAAAGTGAGAGAGTGGTAGTGTATATATGGACATATATACACTACCAAATGTAAAATAGATAGCTAGTGGGAAGCAGCGGCATAGCATAGGGAGATCAGCTTGGTGCTTTGTGACCAGCTAGAAGGGTGGGATGGGGAGAGTGGGAGGGAGGGAGATGCAAGAGAGAGGAGATATGGGGGTATATGTATATGTATAACTGATTCACTTCGTTATAAAGCAGAAACTAACACACCATTGTAAAGCAATTATACTCCAATAAAAACGTTAAAAAAAAAAACACTATGTCTAACATCTTTTTTCTTCATCATGTACTAAGCTCGTATAACACTACTTATATTTAATTTTATGCTGTCTTAAAAATATTCAAAAGTACATTTATCTAAGACCAAGAATTGTATCATCTTTCTAGAGCCTTCCTCAAACACCATGTAGTGTGCTGAATAACTAAGTCCTGTACAATTGCCAGAAATTGTCCATACTAAATATACATCTCTAAGATTTCTTGGATTTTTTTCTTTTTTATTCCACTGTTTGCTTGTACCTTTAGTAAAACCCTAATATTATTCATTGGAAAATTTGTTCATAATAAATTATGAAATCATCCTTCAAATGAGGTGATGACCTCCTAACTGAAAATACAGGTGATTGAATAGGAAACAAGAGAAGAAAAATTTTATTACAGATGCTAGTATTAAAATAAGGAAAATCGATCCTGCCTGTTCAAGCACTTTTGTATTTAATGCGGAACTTTTACATAGGTGTGAATATTATGGAAAAGAAGCAAAACACAAATTATGAAATCTACTATTTCCTTTGAAGTGTGCTTTCATCTAAGAAAGTGGTTGAGAATAAAATACTTTTAAAGTTTGTATCCAGATATTTTTAAAAATCAAAATGCAAAAAGATGGAGAGTTGTTTGTGTTTTACTTGTCACCACTGGTTGTATGCATTTTTTGTAAACATCTGTACAAGACTGGTGATCCTACTCTAAGTCAATTTTTAAAGACTCCAAAAATTTCCCATGAAATATGCACCATAAGGCCAAAGAACACCAACACTTTAGGTCCCCCACACACCCCCGCTTTATCCTCCCCATGGCACTCTGCTAGTTTTCTCCAAGGGCAAAACATCCTCAGTGCTTCACTGCAGCTATTAAATGACTTTCTGTGGCTCTGAAATGTCAATGCCAGCAAAGCATTAACATCTAAAAGATGCTTCTTCAGTTTCTCAGTTGCTCACGCCTTTCATTCCTGATGCTCTCTATCCCAAAGATTTCTGAACTAACTACCTCTAAAGCACATAATTACTGAAAACAGTTGAAAAGTGAATGTTTAAAAAAAGACAAAAAAAGCCTGTCACCCTCCATAAGAATCTTTGTAGCTTGCCTTTGCTGTGCAGCCCTGACATTTCAGTAATTGCTTCAACCTTAGTGCCACCAGGCTTTGTGCCTTCCCTAGATGAAACATTTACTAGACTCCTTATTTTAGAAGTTCTCCACTTTGATTACTAAGGCACTAAGTTTCTCCTCTGCCCTGGCCAAGGCTGCTTTTACCCTGTCAACATGTCTGAATCAAGTTTTTTTCTCAGTGAAAATGGAATACCCATGGTGAAAAGTGGTTTCTTCATTTCCTGTCTTCTTCTAAGGCTCAGTCTGGTGAGCTAAATTTACTTGTGGAAGTTTTTGTTTCTTCTTCTTCTGATTTTTTCTTTGTTTCTGTTTTTTTTTTTTTTTTTTTTTTTTTTG
>NW_020185336.1:11648020-11725757 GCF_003031525.2 Neophocaena asiaeorientalis asiaeorientalis | reverse complement strand
TTTTTTTTTTTTTTTTTTTTTTTTTTTTTTTTTTTTTTTTTTTTTTTTTTTTTTTTTTTTTTGAAGAGGCTGATTGGCATTTTGTAATAACTACAAAGCTGGTGGAAAAATGTTTATAATAAGTACCTGTGAAATTTAGTAGCTTCTTTATAAGGTTTGTTGACAATCAAGATTGTTTCAAATTGAAATAAAACACTGTAAGGAATTATAAACACTTAGGGAGGAAATACACCAAAATTAAAGGAAAGAACAAGAAGTCACCCCTATCATCTTTCAGTGCACCAAACACTTTTCAGTGTTTCTGAGTGTTACCTGTTCCCGTGAGAGGTGGTGGCACAAGGAAGGGAGTGGAGAGGACTTAGATCCTGTACATTTCAAGAATAGTAGATTTTCTAGAGCAATCTAATGCAACCCTCTAATAATTTTGAGGGTAATAAGAGATGAGATTGAGATACTAGTTAAGCAACTAGTTATCTGATTAAGGGCATGGTTACAAAACCTCTAATGGCAACAGTAATTTAGAAAATTTAAAATTTTGAAAATTACTTGAGTATTTTATTCATACTCCTTCATACTACTTTATTTTTATTCATGACTATTTTCACATGCAATCAGGTAAGCATTCTGCACCAGGCTTCAGGGAAGGGATAAGCACTGTAAAAGAAAGAGGAAACAAGAATAGAAGTCCAATCTTTGGGTTTTGAATTTCATAACCTAGGCTACAGACAAATAATAAACATTCAAGCTATGAGCAATAGATTTCAGATATCATAAAGAATCTTGGCAAAGTTTCCCTGCCACAAACTCTACTTCTTATTCCTACCCTATTCTTGACTGTAAGGGGAAGCAGATTGAGGGCTAGTAAGGGTAGAGAAAAGAGCTTAAATTCTAAACTTAGTGATTCAATTTATTTACCAAGCTTATATACTAAGGTGTGAGCCCAGAAATTACTACATGATACTTCTAAGCCAAAGGGGCTTCAGACAGCCTCTCAGAATTACTCCATACCCGGGCATTGCCCAGGATCAGTGGGTCTATTCTTGTGTACTTCAGGGTAGCAAGTGAGTAGTACAGCCATTTCTGCCCTCTTTTGTTACACTTGAGAGGAACAGAAGTGTAGGACAGAAAAGGAATAGATTCCAAGAAGGCTTAAGGCCGAAAATAGGGACCACTCAGCTTATACTTTGTGAGTTCCATTGGTTGCCAGTGAGCACAGATACTAAGATAAACCAGGTGTGCTCACCCAAGTTTTGTGCTACCTAGCCCACCTCTTAACCTGAAATCTCAGGAATTAAAGATGAATAAATGGTCAAGGGTAATAATTCTAAAATGTCTTGACTGAGAATCCTCAATCCAGTGAGAGGTGGAGTGAGAAATCATACTAAAATTTAATTGTTACCAGAAAATAAAGTTATATTTTCTTCTCTGAGTTAGTGAACTAAGACTACATCATCATTTGTTTACAGAGTGGCAAGCAAAATTCCTTGGCGTATGTATAGTATAGAACCATTACTTCAAATTACGTCTAAAACCAAAACTGACTGTTCTAAGAACAATCTTAATATCAGAAGAAAAAAACAAAATCTTTATATAATTTTCAGAAGCATAGAGATAATATATTAGATTCACTGCTAGTCCTAGTCTAACCAAAGAGAAGATGATAGCTATTTCCTTTTTTTTTTTGGCAGACATTTTGAGTTCACAGTACATAAAGAAGTCAGGAGTGTTCTCCTCTGTGCTAAATCTCCTATTTTTGTTTCCAACTCTGTTAGGCTGTGGACAAATGCAGCAATAAAGTATTATCATCATGGTTTTCTATTTCCTCCCTTATCACTGCTTTCTTCTCTTCCTTATTTGTTTTTATTTCTGTTGTATTTGTATGTATCATCTTTATCTTACTTCCTGCTCATTCAGTTTCTACATTTCTTTCTTCTCCCTCCTGTCTTCTCATAAATCAACGAGATAAATGTAAAAATATAGCACAGAACAAAATGGATTTAGATACAAGATCACTTATTTTTTGATAAGCTAAATAAACCTTCTCCACTTACATTAACTACTTTAAATAAATGACTATAAATTATTAACAAATTGTTGATAAAATTTAAAATGAAAGCATGAAGAAATAATCTCATTCATAATTTAAGGACAGCAAATCAGTGAAAGATATTAATTTTTACATACCAGAATTGCAAAATTTTAACATCAGTGAAATTATTCATTTAAAATAACTTACAATTTTATTTGTCAATTATATATACCTCATTAAAACTGAAAGTTGGCAAGACCTAGTTCAGGTTAAGTAAGGGATGGAGAAATAGACATACACATATTCTTTGGTGGAAGAGTAAATTGATGCAACATTTTTTGGCAATATCTATCCAACTTATGAAAAATGCAGAAATTCCTAAATTCAGCAACTCCAGGTCTAGGAATTTACCTCAAAGATGTATTTTCAAATGAATGACAAGGTATATGAAAAAGGATATCTATTATTATATAATATTTTATATATTGCAAAACTAAAAACTCCAGTGTCCTCCAGTAGAGCACTGACTGGTTGAATTAAATGCTTGGTGACTTTATAAAGGTGAGATATGTGCTGCTATGAAAAGCTGTCCATAGTTATTATTATGAGAAAAATAATCAAGGTATTATATTTGTATGATGTGATGCCTTTTCTATAAGTACAAAGATATCATCATTTGTTTACAGAGTGGCAAGCAAAATTCCTTGGCGTATGTATAGTATAGAACCATTACTTCAAATTACGTCTAAAACCAAAACTGACTGTTCTAAGAACAATCTTAATATCAGAAGAAAAAAACAAAATCTTTATATAATTTTCAGAAGCATAGAGATAATATATTAGATTCACTGCTAGTCCTAGTCTAACCAAAGAGAAGATGATAGCTATTTCCTTTTTTTTTTTGGCAGACATTTTGAGTTCACAGTACATAAAGAAGTCAGGAGTGTTCTCCTCTGTGCTAAATCTCCTATTTTTGTTTCCAACTCTGTTAGGCTGTGGACAAATGCAGCAATAAAGTATTATCATCATGGTTTTCTATTTCCTCCCTTATCACTGCTTTCTTCTCTTCCTTATTTGTTTTTATTTCTGTTGTATTTGTATGTATCATCTTTATCTTACTTCCTGCTCATTCAGTTTCTACATTTCTTTCTTCTCCCTCCTGTCTTCTCATAAATCAACGAGATAAATGTAAAAATATAGCACAGAACAAAATGGATTTAGATACAAGATCACTTATTTTTTGATAAGCTAAATAAACCTTCTCCACTTACATTAACTACTTTAAATAAATGACTATAAATTATTAACAAATTGTTGATAAAATTTAAAATGAAAGCATGAAGAAATAATCTCATTCATAATTTAAGGACAGCAAATCAGTGAAAGATATTAATTTTTACATACCAGAATTGCAAAATTTTAACATCAGTGAAATTATTCATTTAAAATAACTTACAATTTTATTTGTCAATTATATATACCTCATTAAAACTGAAAGTTGGCAAGACCTAGTTCAGGTTAAGTAAGGGATGGAGAAATAGACATACACATATTCTTTGGTGGAAGAGTAAATTGATGCAACATTTTTTGGCAATATCTATCCAACTTATGAAAAATGCAGAAATTCCTAAATTCAGCAACTCCAGGTCTAGGAATTTACCTCAAAGATGTATTTTCAAATGAATGACAAGGTATATGAAAAAGGATATCTATTATTATATAATATTTTATATATTGCAAAACTAAAAACTCCAGTGTCCTCCAGTAGAGCACTGACTGGTTGAATTAAATGCTTGGTGACTTTATAAAGGTGAGATATGTGCTGCTATGAAAAGCTGTCCATAGTTATTATTATGAGAAAAATAATCAAGGTATTATATTTGTATGATGTGATGCCTTTTCTATAAGTACAAAGAATATATATATATATATACCTAGGATTGAATAAATAAAAATCTAAATGAAGATAGACATGGAGTTAGATGTTGTTATATGACAATAATTTTTCAGAAAGATATATGAGAATTGGTAATAGCAGTTAACTTTGGTGAAAAAGACAGAGGGCTGGGATGAAGGAGATCAGACTCTAATTTTGTGTTTTTATTAACTATTTGAGCATTCTGTGCATGTGTATGTATCCCTTTTTCCTGTCAAAAGCAGTTGTCTGAGCTGGAACATTAATGCACATTTTCATTTTAAACTTTTCTGTATTAAATAAAACCACGTAAATGTCATTTTTTAAATGAAAAAAATAACCAATTTCTACCTCATGTCTCTCATGCAGTTTGAAGTATAAGTTTTTAAACAATAGAATCTTTAGTACAATCTCATTTGGGGCCCTGCACTGAAATTAACTTTTTATGGTTTTCAACACTCCTCTTTTTTATCATTCTTCTAGATTCTTTGAATATAAACCATTTTGTACATTCTTCCTGTCCTCATTCTGACCAGGAATTGCCCAGACACACCACATGCATGACTAATATTTACATGGAATTACTGTTAGCTAGAACTATTTGATGTACACTAAAATGTTGGTAATTGATAAATTTTTATGTATCATTCTTCCAAAAGTATTTGCATTTTAAAGACAAAAATGATTAATAACTCATATTGTCTGTTTTGGTAGAATTTCAGATATGATTTATATGTTGAAAAGCTATGTGTGTTTTAGAGGGAATTCCTATTTTCCCTGAAATGGGGTCATATAAGAATGGCATAGTCAGTTTAGGAGTAACAAACAGTGTCCTTACAGGACAGAAAAGGGTAAGGTTTTGCTAAAGTACAATAACAAAATGCAAAAATGTCACTGGCTTAATACAATAAAGCTTGTCAAATGAACTCTCTTGACAGTGATGGCAGGAAAGAGTCGGCTGCAGAACTGAGCCAAGATAGTTGCTTGTGTCCATAGACATAACCGACACATTCCTCTCCCACTCACATTTCATTGGCTAACACAGTCACATGGTAAGCCTAACTCTAAAAGGCATGGGAGTGCAATTTTCCTTCCATAATGGGAAAAGAACAGGATATTGGAAACAGTAGAAATGTTTACTAAAATGGTCTTTTATTTAACCTACCAAATTCTATTTCCAAGCATTTGAAAACTAGTAGTAGAAGAAACTTAGCACAAAAATTATCATATTAAAAGACTTTTTAGTCCTATTTGCTTTGCTAAATTATTCCAACTTTTCTCAATCTCTCTTAAAAACTCTATTTCTAAACTTTTAATTGATTTTTCTTTATTTTTTTTCTGAACTCTTCTTTGAAAGCTAGAAGTTAATCCATATAGTAAAGCAAAGACGGAAAATAGAATAGTAATAGGATAGCAAGTATTCAAGGCAGATCCAGATTCAAATCTCAGCTCTAAAATTTATTAGCTGTGTGGTCTTGGACCCATTAATTAATCTCTCAGAATCTAGTTTCCTCAGCTAAAGTTTGGAATGACCTATTATAGGGTTTTACAAAGGCCAACTAACGTTTATGAGTTCTTAACCCAGCCTAGTACGTAGTAAGTACTCATTAAATGCATTGACTTCAGAGATGGGCACATATATAGGGCAGTGACATTTTTTTCCCCTTGTTTTCACTGTAAAGAATTCTATGCATAGAGGGGAAGAATGCAAGTTCATTTATGTTATTCATTGAAAATTCGACTTGAGCCTGTGAAGAGATGCTAATTAGTAGCTAAAGTGTTAGGAGTATATTATCTTTCTATGAAAAACTGAGCCAACGGCACACAATTTTTAAGTTATGGGTTTGATACAGTTACTACAAAGACAATTCTGATTCTCAAGTGTCTCTTTTTAAAAATTCACTGCTGTGGTTTAATTCTTCAAGTGCACATACCATATTATTAGTAATTGGATTTTAAAACTTCAGTAAAATGGAATATAAAATACAATTCATATAAAGCATCTTTTAACTTTATCTCCCATGATATACAAGAAAGATTTTTTAAATAGTACATTTATTTCAGTATATTCTTATGACCAGTATATTCTTATGATCTCAATGTAAATCCCAAATGCATTGCTATGTTCAATTTTTATATTATAAGATAATCTGGAAGGCAAAGCTAACCTGTTTATCTCCAGGCTCACAGTAAAAAGAAAAGGTGTAATTTCTCATGAGTGATGGTTTTACTAGAGACTGCAGTTTTCGTAAAACATCTGGATTAAAATAGCTAAAATGGTTTCGATTTTTCTTAGATGTAAATATAATATCCATATGTAGCATAACAGGATTTTCAGCTTTTCTTTCTGTCAGCCCCTGTAGTCACTAAGTAAATCAAGAACTGTTTACATTTTGTTCACTGTTCAGCTTCATTTCCATCTAGTTTAACATGTGTGGTGAATGTAATCTATTCATTTTTCCAGAAAATTCTCTGTTCTTCTGACACCATGCATGATTCAGCAAAACACCCTCAGAGTCAATGATAGCTTTGGTGAACTGCCCTTCTATCTCAGTCTGAATACCATAATAGTCTTACAAAGTAGCTGGCATTTTTTCTCTTCCATGCCAGTGATCCATTATATAATGTTTCCATACAGCTCATATCTTAAATCACATCTTCTTTACTAGCATCATCTTCTTTTGGACAGACTTTTTTTTTTTTCGGTACATGGGCCTCCCACTGCTGTGGCCTCTCCTGCTGTGGAGCACAGGCTCCGGGCATGCAGGCTCAGCGGCCATGGCTCACGGGCCCAGCCGCTCCGCGGCATGTGGGATCTTCCCGGACAGGGGTATGAACCCGTGTCCCCTGCATCGGCAGGCGGACTCTCAACCACTGCGCCACCAGGGAAGCCCTGGACAGACTTTTAACATTTATACATTTGAAGCTCTCTTCCTGCACATTTGACCTTAATCTAGTTCCTCTTAAACATCACTTTAACCTACTTCTCAAACAACCAAAGTCATTTAAATTATCAGTGTGGGCTACTGCTGATCCCTCAGTGCTATAAACTGTAATCACACTGGGCAGTGCTTGCTTATACCTAACCTTTTATTGCTACAAATCTTACCCAACTTCAAACTTTTTGTCCTGTGTTCCCAATTTTAATCATATTTCTGGACTTAGGATTTAGTATAAATCTTTGCTTTTACTAACAGACTCTTATATAAAAGAATCTCTTGCTCTCTCTACTTACAATATCTTCTTGATGCTTACAGAGTCAAGCCCTAACACCAACCACTAGATAAAACCTTATAAGTTAGAGAAATAAGATAAATAGTTCTGGGTGGGAGGACTACAGGACACACAATTAATGTTTCTTCAGGAGATGTTTTCTTTTTTAATGATATGCCAAAAATATAGACTACTTTTCACCCAGGTTTGAGAGCAAAAAAATACTGTCTACTCATTTGTTGCAGTAGTTTGAGGTCCTATCATGTGCCAAGCAGTGAACTAGGTGCCAGGGATACAGTGATCACTGAGAGACATGATTTCTGCCTCCCAGAAGTTCATAGTTTAATGGGGGAAATGGGTAACTGAACGTAAGACTACAATTCAGTATGATAAAACATATTTGTTGGTGAATATACAAAATGGTCAGATGCATGTTTCCAAAGCATGATCATAGGACCTGAGAGATAATTAGCTGTTAGCTCAGTGAAGTGGCAGTGGTGTGAGCATTCTTGGCGGAGAAAACATCATGTGCAAAGGGACTGAGGATTTTTGTTCATTTGCTTTCAACAAATTGAAGTCTTGTTGCATAAAACATTAGAATCATCCAATAGCCTTAATATTACACTTTTCCATTTTGGAGGGCAGCCTATTGGATTGAAAGCAATTGTAGTGTCAGAAACTATAAAGTTGTCACATTAGCTTTGTCACAGGACAGGTTCAGGAGTGTGGCATGACTTTCTGTTGCCTCATTTTCCTGACCCTCGTCCTGCCATCTCATATTGTTAAAAAAATGCACTTACAGACTTCTCGGTGTCACAGAATTAGAATGCACACTTCTGTAGAGAATTGATTAGTTTTCTTTCTAGTTAAGATGTACAACATGCACTGGATGATGAAGCTTTGGCGTGCATGCCAGACAAGAATAAGTAGGTAGTTACCACCCAGAGCGCGGATATCTCTTGGTGACGAGGAAAACTGCCATTTGAAAAGGAGGCTTTTGTTTAGCCAACATATGAAGTAGATATTCTTGATTGTCACAGATCTCAGAAAGAATAAAAATGGGGCACTTTTTTCCCTCGAAAAACCGTCTTCAATTTTTAAAAAAAGCCAAAAAACTTAAATCTAAATGGAACAGGATATCAGATGTGACATTTTCTGTTGTCGCAGAATTAGTCAATAGGAGTCACAGTTGAGACAAGAGGTGACAATTGCTCCCAATTCTACAGAGAATTACAAACAATTGGGGTTAGACACTGCTTCTTAAGAATAGAATATGGCAAAAGCGATAGGGTGTCACATTTCTAAGATCCAGTTGCAGAAACACTCTGCCTTCTGTTTTACTTATTCTCTCTCAATTTTTAGCTTGCTCACTACGAGGAAAGCCAACTGCCTAGTTGCAAGTTGCCCATGGACAGGCCCTGAGGACAAGGGTCTGATATGTGTGGGCAGCAGCCAGTGAGGACTTGAGTCCTGCTTTATGGGCTGAATCATGTCCCCTCACCAAATTCATATGTTTTAGCGCTGTAACTCCCAAAACCTCAGAATGTGAAAGTATTTGGAGGCAAGTTTTCTCAGAGGTAATTAAGTGAGGTCATTAGCATGGGCTCGGATACAATGTGAACCAAGTCCTCATAAAAAGAGGAAATTTGAACACAGCTACAGAGGGAAAAGGATGTGAAGACAAAAGTATAAGATAGCCACCTACAAACCAAGGGAGGAGGCCTGGAACAGAGCCTTTCCTCAGAAGGAACCAACCCTGCCAACACCCTGTTCTCAGACTTTTAGCCTCCAGAACTGTAAGAAAGTAAAATCTTTTGTTTAAGCCACCCAGTTTTTTATACCTGACAAACTAATACACCTGCCAACAACCATGCGTGTGAGTGTGTCAGTAGATATTTTGAGGCCTGTCAACAGTCAGATGAGTGAGTTTGGAAGAAGGTCCTTCCTCAGACTGAGACTTGAGAAATGGTTGCAGATGTACTGGAAATAGGCAAGCCAGGAAAGGGAATCCAGTGTGTGGTGAAAAATGATGGATGTATTTGGCTGTGGTGTAAAGGTGGAAGTGATTTCATCCAAAGGCGTCACGGCTATTTGAGACTGGGGTTTAAGAGTGAGATGACTTCACATTGATAGAAACATCTTTGAATACATTACATATTTGATGCAGAAAATACATAGCAAGAATATCAATGTGGCAAGAATACAACTTTGGAAAATAGCATAAACACAGAAGAGAGGATTTGGCAGGAAAGCCCAGGAAGGGCAAGTTCTAGAAGGGAGATAGCTACAAATGTATCTTGAAACCAAGGGGAGATGACCAAATCTTGAGGTTAACAAGACAAAAGAAGAAATAATCCCTGGAGCAAAGGTTTCTGTTTCTTTTTCTAGTTGAGTATATATACCAGAAAAATCTACAACCCTCATTTCCTCCACTTCCCTTCTTTCATCAGTCACCATCAATGGCTCCTTATTGCTTTGAGGGTGCATTTTACTCACAACCTGGATTTCCACCCCTCCTTCAAGTTGGCCAGGACCAAGCCTTATATCTGCCATGTGTACGTCATCTCTCTGCTCTATTCCATCATATCTCCTTATTACTGCCTCCTATATACAGTTTATTATTTCTAATTCCATAACTCAAAAAATTGACATATGCGAAATTTGAGTGTGTGCCATTTGTATTGTTTTCTGTACATTTCTGTGTATGAAATATTTCATTATTTATAAACTAAACCAATGAAAAAAATATTTGGGAGCCATGGGAAATAATTTTTTGTTAAGTAGGAATTGTTCATAATTCTACTACCTGTTGGTAACCACTATAAAATGTTGGCCCATATCTTTTCGGTCTTTTTCTATATGTATATGTCTGTATGTAATTATTTTATTGAGTGTTTAGATTATTTATATTGGGATCATGCTTTATAGTGTACTGTAACTTACTGTTATCATGTAAAGTTCATGCTGAACGTTTTACAAAGCCTTATTTTTCCCAGCATGATTTTTGAAGGCTACATGTTAAAGTTTTGTATGCCCAAGCTTATATAATCAGTCTGCTACTATTGGTTGTGAAAGTGATTTTCCTGTATCATAGGAATGCTTATTTGAATCACACTCTATCTTTAAGATAAATTTCTAAAAGCAGATAAGCATGTTCTTAAGAAATTTGATTTGTATTGTCAAAGAGTTCTCTAGGAAAGTTGTATGTTCAATTTGGAAAGGACTGGCATATTTACAATATACGTGCTTCCTGGCAGAAACATAGTAGATTTCTTCATTGATGTGACTTGGTGTTCTGAGGTAATATTTTACAGACTATTTTATACACGTTTTATACAGATTTCCTGTGCATTTTTAATATTCTTCTTTGAGATAAAATTGTTCTTTCATTTTCTCTCTACAATCAAAACCCAGGACATTCTTCAGAAAATGAGCACCATATTCTATAATCTATAACTCAGCTTCCTAACCCTTTAATTGTATAGTAGAATGTTTCTCAACTGATAGGTCCTCAAATGACAAAGATAAGCTATACTACTTCCTACTGCTTGTTCACTCTGCTTTCTCACATCTGGAATCAAAACTGTAAAACTGAAACCTATTTTGAAAATACTCTTCCAAGGTTAGACAATGGCGTTGTTAGTTTTCTTTGTTCTTTTCCACACAAGAAAATTGCCTTCCTGTTTTGACATGTTATGTATCAAAGGAAATTTCACATCTTTGGACATAAGGACTAATAATCTAACCTGGCAAGTAGAATGAAAGAGAGCATTTACTTATATTTTATCCCAACAGTATTTCATGCATCTCCATAAAACCTAAGATGCAAGCAAGATAGAAACACTAGTTAAACAGATGAGTGAATACTCTAGAAATTTGGCAGTTTCAGGATGTAATTTCCTACAGTGTACATAGATTTTCTCTTCTAAGGAAGTTGATCCTATTAATGCTATACTTATTGTGATACCTCTTAGCAGATTACTTTGAATTTTCAGAAGGTGAAAGAAATGTCCTTTTTACTATGAAATGTCTGTTTTAGCAGTCAGTATCAAAGTGTTGAGTTCCATCTTGAAGACAGGAAACAAAGATGGGCAGCTTCAATCTTGGAATTTAAAATTGGAATTTAAAATTACCCATCAAGGGCTTCCCTGGTGGCGCAGTGGTTGGGAGTCCGCCTGCCGATGCAGGGGACGCGGGTTCGTGCCCCGGTCCGGGAGGATCCCGCATGCCGTGGAGCGACTGGGCCTGTGAGCCATGGCCGCTGAGCCTGCGCGTCCGGAACCTGTGCTTCGCAGCAGGAGAGGCCACGACAGTGAGAGGCCCGCGTACGGCAAAAAAAATAAAAAATAATAAAATTACCCATCAAAAAGAACTTTTATTTCTTTCTTAAGATACAAGTTAATAAACTTTTAAATTAAATCTCACCTAAAATTCAAAAAAAAAAGTTTCTTAAAAATCTTAACATAAAGATATTAGGTGATAATTTAGTGTCCTACCTTTATTTATTTATTTATTTATTTTTTTTTTTTTATTTTTTTATTTTTTTTTTTAATTCAGAGAATTTCACTGGAATTTTCTTTAAAATTTCTCTCCTTTCAATTTTTTCTCTTTTAGAATTAGTTTATCATCAGTTATTCAGAAAGACCTCTAGCACCATAAAAAATGATTTAATATAGCAACGTGCAGCTAAACAGATCTATGCCTAAAATTTTTTAAACCAATGAATGTTAGCTTAGGTTCTCAGAACATATTCTGTTAAGTATATTAGGAAAACTTCACATAAAAGCAATATATCAGAAATTTTTTGAAGCAGAAATAAGACAGATTTAAGCAATGATAAGCATAGTAAAAAGATGTGTTATTTCTATTTCTGGTAAAGAAATCTTTCACTTATACATAAAATAACGCTTTAGCACAGTTCGTTCCATTTTGTTCCTTACCATAGTTTCAAAACACAGGTGACACAGATGAAAAAGAAGGTAAGACAAGGTTAAACAAGCCTAGCAAGTTTGACTTTTATCTAAGGGTGGCGGTGAGTGGCCTAAATTTGTTTGTTTGAAACTTTCCTCTCTGTGTCAGTTTGCATTCATTTCTCTTTTTAAAAGAGTCGCACTACTAATATCTTGCAATTGATTGATAGTCTGTTTATAATATTATAATTTATAGACAAAATAATCCTCCTGCATTATTTAAACTGTTTGGTTGGAAAATTGGCTGAAAATTGGATCAACTTGGGGGAAATTATAGCACAGTAGCTAATTTTGTAGAAACCTTCCTTAAAAAGGTAGTAGGAAATGCACTCCCTGTTTACCGCCATCAAGCTGAAGGGATTATTCTCAGTAGAGGAAACAATGAGCCTAATTACCTGACCTTAGACTTGCTACACACCTGCCAATGATCACAGGAACTACCTGATGAACTCCTGGACCCAAAACAAGAAATATATTCAGAAAAACAAATCCAGTTAGACATCTTTTTTGTCCCATTCATAGAAACCAATCTTTGGAAGTTTTCTTTATGACTTCTACAAAAAATACAATTTCCTCTTGGATTCCACCCAATTTAAGGTTACAACTGATTCCTCAAAGAGAGCCAGTTGTGGATATTCACTATTAGAAAAGGTTATTTCACGTTTTTATCACCGGGTCTGTTTCTTTTTTCTAGTTAGTAAAAGGCTACTCTCAATGTCATAAGCTTCTTAAATTCACCTGCTAAGTCAAGGATGAAAAACCATGCCCACAGGCAGTCAATTCACAATTATTTACTTAAAATAAACTATCTGTGGTCCACTTTATACCCATAATAGGGTATGTAGGTTGGAGTGCTCTCTTCTAAGCATGTGCTCTTTCCTCCACCCTTGACTGGCATGCACTGCAGATAAAATTGTACCAGAGTGCAAGGAAGACGAAAGCCCTCTCTTATACTCCGTAGATCAGAGTACAAAATTCACTTGACTTCTTTCTTTCACACATGCAACTTTAGTAATGAGGGCATTTCTGTGCAGATGGGGAGTTTATATAGATGATGTGTTTCATGCAGGAAGGAACCCATTACAGTGAACAGCATCAATGTTTTCCACTCGACTTGTGGCCCATGGTCAGGCAGATTCTGGGATGCCACAGATTGGGAGAATGTGAGGCCAGTTACTGTGGAATAGAGGAGAGAAGAGAGGGTAGAGTGGGAAACGTCTTCTCCCAAATACAACGTGAATCTCAAAAAAAATAATAAAGAAAAGAAAAAGGTATCTGTGCTGTGATCTGCACTATGCATTATTTAATAAAACACATTATATCTGTCATAACGAACTCCAGTGTTTATATTCTGCGAGCAATCTAGTGACACTGAAATTGCTCATATGGAGTAACTAATTGAAGCCCTGGCTTATCAATTGCCATGGCAAATGATCTTTTACAACAATAAAGATGATCAGTTAAGCATAACAGAAGTTATATCGTGAATTTAGTACACTGAAATTTAAAGAAAACATCTTTGGCTGTATAAAATGTTTGAAATTAAATGCATGTTTCCAAATAAGCATAGAAGACATGGCTATAAAATACATTTTTTGGCCAAAATATTCTGTTTCCAATGTAATGAGGTGTCTATTTATAGAATTTTGTATAATATCTCATGAAGGTGAAAGTGGCCTTGTTGCCTCTCAATATTTTCTTTGGTGCCATAAACTTAAAAAAAAAAAGTTAATGTCGATTCTTTTTCTACTGCCTATTTGGTTACTGAGCTCTTCTATTGTGAACAAAAAATACATTTTATATTTTCAGCAAATAAATATAAATCATTAAAGGGAGTAAATTTCTCTTCCCTTACATGTTTGGTGCAATGAATTAAAAGGTTTATTTTTTACCATTAATTTCATTTTAGTCACTTTTTTTCATAAATGGACAGAAATGTTTTAAGCTTTAGTTTTGTATGACCTGTATTATCGAAGGAAGAGTTAATAATGCATTCGATGATCATTAACATGAAAGCTAGCACACGGGCCACAATTAAAGCTTACCTAGTCAGCAGACACAGAAGAGAGGTGAATAGAAGAGAGCCTAATGGCAAGTCTGTTAAGTGTGCCATTGACAGAAGGCTTTAGAAAACTTTTTTTAGACAGTAAAAGCATCTAGTACCCAGCTTCAGTCTGAGAGAGAAAAATGTCCAGAAGCATTGCCATTAGGCTATAAATCACTATTGGAAAGAGGTAAGCTGTGTTTTCATAAGTAGTTTAAAAAAAAAGACTTGGTGTTGCTCTTGGTCTTTTAAAAAGTGTTAGGTTGTCATCAGACCAAAGGTCTTTTTTGAACCACTCTCTTAACTGACAAAATAGCATTCACTTTACACAGGTTAGAGACGATCAAACTCTCCTAAGAATTAATCACGTTGGCTAAACATGTTTAATCTCACGGGATCCCTCTAGGATGTTTCTTATGACTCTGCTTCCTATTTCACCTCCAGTCGGCAGGGGTAGAGATCAGAGGCTTAATGTGTTTCCCTGAAGAGCCCGCCAACTACATTCTTTTTGGTCACTAGTAGTACATTATAAAAGAATTAAAAACCTCCCCTTACAATCAGAGGTAGAACTCCTGTGGGATTCAGTTACACCTTTGAAATGAAGTAAAGATAAAATTACAACAAAGACAAGCAGTGCATAGGCCTGCCGTCTGACCTTACTGAGACCCCTCTCTCATGTTATTGTTGGCCTATTGAAGTATTCTCGTAAGCATATTAGAAATACACTGATATTTGGCCTAAAACCAGTGGAAGTACATGGTGTAGAGTGCCTTCTATACTCTACTGTGTCTTTCTAGAGTAATTCTGACATGGGTTCTACCATCATCTAGCCCCCAGCTACTTGTGGGCCACACCACTGGAACTACCTGGAAGCTTGTTAGAAATGAAGGATCTCAGCCCCTTCCCAGAATTACTGAACCAGTATCTGCATTTTTAAAACATCCCCAGGATATTTGTGTGCACTTGAAATTTGAGAAGCCCTATTCTATGTTTTCCCTATTTGATTTAAATCAATACATAACTTGCTCTATGCTAACCAATAGTTTCTCTTAATCTTACAATTCAGGGTTTCCTGTGCTTTTTCTCCTGTTGCCTTTTACTTTTCACTGGATGTGTAGAAAATCACTTAAACTTTTCAGTTTTCAATTAAATTTTGAACAAAGTTTACTGGTAATAAATATAACAAGGAGTAGAATAATTAGAGGTAAAACAGAACATATAAGTGAATTATATATTTTCTGAGTTATTTCCTGAGTGTGTGTGTGTGTCACTGTTTAATCTTCTATGTTTTATGTGCACTTATCTCTTAAGATATATTCAGTGTTTACTACTGATGATGCAGTGGTAGTAAATTGGATTCCAGAATCTTCAAAAATGAACTGGGATTTTAATGCAACGTAAAAATGTCCTGTTAGATTTCATAAAGATATACCTACAATCAATTAGCTCCTGTTTCCTAGTGAATAGGGAATAATTAAATTTCCAAAAAGACTCCTTTAAGAACCAGTTTTAAGGGGAAAATTCATTACAGTCAGTGTTGTTGCGTGGGGAAAGATTCTTTTACCTAAGTTATTGTAACAGATGTATTAATTTTCAAATTGGACTCTTTTTTTTTTTTTTTGCGGTATGTGGGCCTCTCACTGCTGCGGCCTCTCCCATTGCGGAGCACAGGCCCCAGACGCGCAGGCTCAGTGGCCATGGCTCACGGGCCCAGCCGCTCTGCGGCATGTGGGATCTTCCCGGACCGGGGCACGAACCCGTGTCCCCTGAATCGGCAGGCAGACTCTCAACCACTGCGCCACCAGGGAAGCCCTCAAACTGGACTCTTTAAAAAGTTATGTTTGGTATTTTTCCATGGTATAGTTAAACCAACAGTTGTTTAGATTTTACTTAGCAATAGTTCAATTGATTTTTCCACATTTCTATCTGTATAGCACTGAGTGCATTATTGCTGATGTTTTAAAAGAGATATTGTAAATGTTTCTGAATAAGCGTGTATGTGCATCTGAGAAGTACTGGTAGATTATTTTCACATCATACAGACACCAACTCTATACTTGTTAACTAGTTCTAACAGGTTTTAATTTTCCAGAATGCAAAATGCCAGCTCATAAGTCTACCCCATCTATTGGATGACTTAAGTGTCCATATGGAGAAAAATGAGGATTTTGAATGCCATAAGAAAAGTCAAACGCAGTTATAAATAAAGTGAAATCTTGGTGGATATTTTCTGTTAAAAGTCAATATTTATTTCATCAAGTTGTATGTGTTCTTGTTAAATTTAAAACATCAATCTTGCTTCATTTCCCTGAAAGGATTAAAAGGTCAGCTGCATAAGCCAGAGCTTCTTCGGGCTTCTTAACCTCTTATTTAGGTGGCTCCAGACTCTGCTTACCTCCCCCAGCCTCCCTGACCGGAAAGCCTCCTAAAGTTGCTGGAAATTCCATTCATTTCTCCACACTGAAACCCTGAAAATTTTCGTATGTGCTAATGAAACAGGGAGTGATGTAAAGGAACTAGACAGACACCCAGGAGTCTCAACAATCGCCAAGACAATCCTCTTTAAAAACCAAGAATTATCAAGTAGCTATCCATTGCTTCCTATTCTATTGCACTGCCATTAAGGTAACTGTCCTCAATCATGTTATTGTTCCAAATTACTTACTGTCTATTCCTATGAAGAACATATATTTCCCTATCCCATATCCCTGTATCAGGCTTGATTGTATGATTTAGTTTGGCCAATGAAATGTGAGCAAAAGGTGACAAATGCTATTTCCAAACAGAAACCCTCTCTCTTTAGAGGAGATAAGTGCTATCTCTCTTTTTTATTGGCCAGGAGAGTGGCGTGTACCTGAATCCTAGAGTGAAGAAATGGAACAAAGCTACAGCTAACCTATGACTTATGTTGTACATAATGTGAAGGAGAAATAAGCAATTTATTTTTAGGCATTGAAAATTTCGGTTGTTTGTTATGGTAGCATGATCTTGACGAGGCTGACTGATAAAGTGATCAGCTATCCTGTGTCGCTGTCAACTAATTTCTCTTTCCTTTAGTGCTCTCCTCATTCTTGCTCTCGTGTGTTCTCTTTCTCTCTTTTATATATAACATTATATATATTTTTTCATTGTTTCTGCTTATGTATATAGTATCGTGTCTTCTCGTATTGTGACTTTAGTTATTTTTGGACTTCTACGTCTTTCCTCTTCTGTTTCTAACACCTGCTACCAACCCTCTAAGACTCTCATTAAAATGCCCGAGAGCATAAGTCGTTTTATCATCCTTGTTGAATGGAATTCTCATGCCCAGCTGCTTAACTGGCCACTAGTCAGCCTTTATATTGGTATATATAAGGAATCTGTTCTGGCATGGCATTTGCTATGTGGATATTATTTTGGTATCAATTTCCATGATTGAAAAAATATTACATAGGTTTAAGTGTTCTTAGAAATAATGAATAGTTATTAGAGTCTCCCTCTTCAAGGCTTTTTCGAAACATTAGCATCTATTTATGGAGTAACTGTACTATATTACCATGGAATGTATTAAGGAAATGCAGAAGTAACCAGAAGCTATAATAAAATTGCTGTGTTATGAGTCCATCTAATCCTTAAAACCACCTTTCAGGTTTACAATTCTTAAAACATCAGTGGATATGGATGCCAATTTCATGAAACATCCCTGAGAATAATACATCCTGAGTTATTTTTATAACTAGAGTGTTCATCCTGCAGAGGAGAAATAACTTCAATGTTCTTTCATTTGTGTTCAATCAATTTTTCGCAAGTTAATATTCCTATGCAGGCCTGTTTCATTTAGTTACAGCATTACAGAAGCCAAAGGTTCAAAATACTTCTAGGAAAAACCCTCAGAAAAACTGTGAAGTTTTTAATGACAACAGAGGGAGAAAGAATGCATTAGAAATAGTACTGGGTCTTGGCCTTAAATGTTTCTGCTATTTTTTTGGGTGTGTGATCTTCACTTCTTTGAATTTCAGTGCTCAAAACCATAACACAAATTAGATTCAGTATACAGTACAACTAATTGGAGACTGTCATTTTGACGACATCCTATATTCCCCTAATTCAATGTCTACAATTACAGGCTGCCTCTGTAAGCTTAGTCTTCCTCAGGACCAATGTTAGCCTATTAGGCCAAACAGTGTCTCACACTTTCACCTTTCGCAAACTCATCTTTCCCCTGTTCCAAATCCAGATGAATATTTTCATTGTCTTATTTAAGAAGTTAATTTATTTCATTGTACTAATGCTATGGACTGAACTGTGTCCCCATAAATTTCATACGTTAAAGCCCTAACTCCCAGTGTGACAGTGTTTGGAGATAGGGCTTTCTGGAGGTAATCAGAGTTAAATGAGGTCCTAAAGGTGAGTTATAATCTGATAGAATTGGTAGCCTTATAAGAAGAGGAGGAAAAAGAGATTTCTCTCTCCCCGTACATACAAAGAAGAGGTCTTGTGAGCACAGCAAGATGGTAACCAATTACAAGCCAAAAAAAGAGATCTCAGAATGAAACCTACTTTCCTGGCACCTTGATCTTTGGACTTCCCAGCCTCCAGAACTATGAGAAGTTTCTGTTATTTAAGCCACTCAATCTATGGTACTTTGTTACAGCACTCTGAGCTGACTTCGTAATTAATCACTATATTACCTCCCATCCTCCTAACGCACAACCTGCTGGAGTGGAAATGTCAGCTATTGTCAAAAGCTTCTTTAGACATCCTTAAACCAGTGAAATGGCATAAATAGGAGGGATGGAACGTCTGGCTTGTAACATGCAGCCGAATAAAATTAGCGTTAATGTGATGATAATAAAGTGCAGATAAAAGATTCTGCCAACAAGGGGAATGTGTCAGAGGTGACAAGAATTATGTAGAAAACCCTCAATCTGATGAACCTCCTGTTCTCCTTCCTTGGTTTTCAGAAAAGCTAGTGACTAGTTAGAATGGAAAAGGAAGAGTATAGTTATTTCTTTCTTAATTATTTAAAGAAAATGTTTAATTTTTTCCCTCTGGTTTGAAGAGGTTCTGAGTAAATGATGTAGAAATAGCTAGAAGAAAAATGTAATTATTTCATGTTAGAATAGGTGACAGGAAAGTATAATGTCAAACCCCATACATTTTTATAATATAAAAGAATGGATCAGAATGACATCTACAGAGAATGAAGCAGATCAGAAAGATATAGTCAAATGAAATATGAACAATTTTATTTCTAAGTGAATTGAAAGACATAAAAATGTTATAAAATAAAAAAAAACTTTAATAAGACTTAGAAAAGCTTGGAACATGAGTGACAGAATTTAAGAAAAAATTAGATATAAAAGAAAATAATAGAAACTAAAACTAGACTAAATTAAACACAAGAACAAATGAACATAAGTTTGGAATATAAGTATATATGTAATTATGTAACATGTATTATATAGCATATGAAATATAATGTATAATATATTTGAAATGAAAGTAAAAGTAGAAAAATTAAAAATCAGAAAGAAAAGAGGGGTGGGATAGGGAAGGTGGGAGGGAGATGCAAGAAGGAGGAGCTATGGGGATATATGTATATGTATAGCTGATTCACTTCGTTATAAAGCAGAAACTAACACACCATTGTAAAGCAATTATACTCCAATAAAGATGTTAAAAAAAATGGAAAAGGAAAAAAGGATTAAATTAGGAAGTGGGAGCTATTAATAGGTAAAGAAAAGCCAATATATGCATAACAGAAATCTCCAAAAAAAAATCACAGCAAGGGTATAGAATAAATATAGCAAGTAACTTATACTGAAAAGAAAAACTTATATTGTCATTAAACTTTTCCACACCGGTGATTTATATCAAAAGAAAATTGAGCAATATAGTAAGATACTCAAGAAATGAAAATGTGAGCCACAAATTTTACAGCAAGCACAACTTACTTTCTTACATAAAGGTGACAGACTAACTGTTGTTGACATGTATAAACTCAGGGAAAATTGTTCCCTTTTCTGAGGAATCCATTAGAGGGCAGCCATTCAGAAAATCAAAATGACTAGGGAGACATTAACATAAGAACTAGTGATGAACTGTAAACATAGTTATTTGTAGAATTAATTTTAAATGAGAGTTAAAAGGGAGAGACTATAATATCTTCAGACCATCTAGATATAGTACACCTATCCCAAAAATGAGGGGCAGGGAGTATGAGAATAATATATGCAAAAATATTTTTTGAGAATTATCAATGGAAGTGGTGATATTAATTTTGTTATTATAAAACTTCAGTATATGTAATGTGTGGGAAAAATTAGTAATTGTGGAATTTTTCATTTCTAAAATCCCCTGTGTTCTTTAAAACCAGGATTCTAATTCATGGTGAGGAAGAAAACATATTTAGATATAATACAAATGATTAATTTTAAAATCCTGTAGTACTAAATTTGAAATGGAAGTATGAAATCAAGAGTATTTATCCTGATACATATTATATGCATATATGTAGTGTGTACATACATGTGTGTATATATGTACATATATACACAAATAGTATGTGTATGTGTGTGTGTATATACATATGCATACATACATATAAGTATAAATGTATTCATAGCTTTAGCACCAAAAAGTCTAGAAACAGTGACCAACTCAGGAATAATTAGAATCTTTAGCACCAAGTATACAGGTTGTAGTCTTGAAATATCTCTTACCATCAAAATACTATGCTTGGAAAAATATCTGATGGCAGATCTGGGGCATCATATGTACCAGCTAAGCCTAGAACACTTCATTATACCAATTGGTTATGAAGCTATCAAAGATTACTAGGGTAATGTTTAAAATGACTAAGGTTATGTCAAAAGGAGCAAATTTGAAGAAGCTCCCACTGGA
This sequence comes from Neophocaena asiaeorientalis asiaeorientalis, assembly GCF_003031525.2. NCBI lineage: Eukaryota > Metazoa > Chordata > Mammalia > Artiodactyla > Phocoenidae > Neophocaena > Neophocaena asiaeorientalis. Next base: position 11,704,701 of record NW_020185336.1, on the reverse strand, counting down.
CAAAGATGGGATAATTTATACTTCAATAAGGATAATAATTGCAATTGATTTAAATTTATAGATAAACTATCTTTAAAATAGTTAAATAAGGGGAAAGAAACAAGCACATATCTTGTACCGCTGGCTAACTAAATAATAGATGAGGAGTATCTCTTTTAGTAATACTTCAGCTAAAAAATAAGCAATAAATGATGGAATTGAAATACTATTAATTTGGCAGCTGTTGAATGGCTATACGGTATTTCTTAGAAGGATCATAAAATTATTTTAATTGTTTTATCAAATACTATGTATTTGCAAACATTTATGAAAATATGAAAGATATAAAGAATAGTGATACAATGAAGACTTGTGTTTGATCCCTCAGTTTAAGAAATATGTTAGTAACTTTGAAATTCTCTATATGTCAGACCTCCCATTCTTTCTCATAGGTTATTTCATAAATCAACTTGGCTACTGTCAAAGTTTCTTGTTCTGTGCTCTTTCCAAGATTTTATTCCATTGCTTTACATATGTTATGTACAGTTATTTTAAAGTCTGTGTCTAATAATTCCAATATCTAGTCTTGAGATCTTGAGATTATGCTGTCTAGAATTTCCATTTGACCATGGGATCCTGTCTTCTTGTACATTTTGTAATTTTTTTTCCATGAGTCCATAATTTTTGGATCTTTATTTATGAAAATGCAGTTTGAAGCTTAGATTAAAGGTGTCTTTTTTCCTAATGAAAATTTGCATATGCTTTTGATAGATGCCTGGCTAAACTATTAACCTGGAAGCATTTTCAAATGAACTCTCAACTTGAGATTTTTAAGGCTACCCTACAGAGGTGAATTTTCTTATCACTGGCTCTTCAATATCTACTTAAGAGTACATGGAACAAAGTAAAAATCAATACAAACAGCCAAAAGAGCTATATTTAATATTGTGGGTGGCACTTTAAAATGTGAGTTATAGGGATATGACTATGTTTTTTGTCCTATAATACTGACAACCTTCTTGTGTTTTATATGGTATCTCATTTTATCCTCAAACTACTCTAGACAGTTAATATTAGCCACATTCTATAGTTAAAGAAACTAAAGTTCATAGAATTTAGCTAACTTTTTCCCACAGCATTATCAGTTTGTGCCTGGTTTTTCTGTCACATTCCATTACTGTAGACTTGGAGGTGGAATAATTTTTTTCCTTAATTCTCATTACCAATTTCAGCCCATTTCTCTTTTCTCCTCCCTTTTCTTAAAGACAGTCCTTTGGAGTGCCTGATTTCAGACTAGATTTCCTATTAGTTCTCCATTTTGCTGTTATCCAAAGTTTTGAAAGTTCTTCTCTTAGTCGTTAAATATCTTAGTACCTAGCTCATTCACTTTCCAACTTTATGCCAATCATTTTCCCATGATTTTACCCTCCATTTTATTGATGTGTTCAGTACTTAGCCTCTCAAAAATGTCATATATAAGCACCCTCCTCTGACCACCTCCATGCTCTTTTGTATTCACTTTAAGCTTCTTCTCTCCAGCAATTCTTTTGGCTTCACTGAAGCATCCAATCTTTTGACCCAACCTATTATTCACCATCATCTGCCTTACCTTATTCTCAATTTTCTCTTTAACCATGCTAGCTTCCATGATTAATCACTCCCTTGTAGAAGCCCTGAACTCCTTTGCCTTTCTCCAGTGCTTTCAAAACTTGCCTGGCAAAATGCCAAACCTGATTATGCACAGCACTCTGCTTACTCTGTACATACACCTGAATATCTGAACATGCCTGGAGAGAAAACAGAACCATACTGACTGTTTTGCACTTTAGATTTCTAGTCACTAATCTTCAGTGGGCACTCAGGAGTGCTAAGCAATCCTCTAATTCCCTAGTAAATTTGCTGGTCTACTCATCAAGATGATTCTTTCCTATTTCCCCTCTCTCAAACATCTTAAACCCTCTCATTTTCCTCAAGGACAGTCAGTAACATCTATTCTTGCTTCACTGATAACATAGAAGCCACCAGGAGACAATTCCCTTGTGGTTTTTTTGTTTGTTTGTTTGTTTTTTTGCGGTACGCGGGCCTCTCACTGTTGTGGCCTCTCCCGTTGCGGAGCACAGGCTTCAGATGCGCAGGCTCAGCGGCCATGGCTCACGGGCCCAGCCGCTCCGCGGCATGTGATCCTCCTGGACTGGGGCCTGAACCCGTGTCCCCTGCATCGGCAGGCGGACTCCCAACCACTTCGCCGCCAGGAAGCCCTTACCTTGTCTTTTTATCATCAAATCTTTCAAACTCCATGCACATGCATCCAATGCTCATTGAACCAGTTAGGATGATTTTGCCACCAAGCAGCAAAATACACTATTAAAACTGTTTTTTTTTTTTTTTTTTTAAACATCTTCATTGGAGTATAATTGCTTTACAATGTTGTGTTATTTTCTGCTGTATAACAAAGTGAATCAGCTATACATAGACATTATATTCCCATATCTCCGCCCTCTTAAATCTCTCTCCCAACCTCCTTATCCCATCCCTCTAGGGAGTCTCAAAGCACCGAGCTGATCTCCCTGTGCTATGCAGCTGCTTCCCACTAGCTATCTATTTTACATTTGGTAGTGTATATATGTCCATGCCACTCTCTCACTTCGTCCCCGCTTACCCTTCCCCCTCCCCGTGTCCTCAAGTCCATTCTCTACCTCTGCGTCTTTTTTCCTGTCCTGGCCCTAGGTTCTTCAGGACCTTTTTTTTTTTTTAGGTTCCATCTGTATGTGTTAGCACACGGTATTTGTTTTTCTCTTTCTGACTTACTTCACTCTGTATGACAGACTCTAAGTCCATCCACTGAACTACAAATAACTCAATATCATTTCTTTTTATGGCTTAGTAATATGCCATTTATGAATGTGCCACATCTTCTTTATCCATTCATCTGTTGATGGACACTTAGGTTGCTTCCATGGCCTGGCTATTGTAAATAGTGCCGCAATGAACACTGTGGTACATGACTCTTTTTGAATTATAGTTTTCTCAGGGTATATGCCCAGTAGTGGTATTGCTGGGTCATATGGTAGTTCTATTTTTGGTTTTTTAAGGAACCTCCAAACTGTTCTCCACAGTGGCTGTATCAATTGACATTCCCACCAACAGTGCAAGAGGGTTTCCTTTTCTCCACACCGTCTCCAGCATTTATCGTATGTAGATTTTTAAAAAATTAAAAAAAATTTTTTAACATCTTTATTGGAGTAAAATTGCTTTACACTCATGTGTTACTTTCTGCTGTATGACAAAGTGAGCCAGCTATACATGTAGATTTTTTGATGACGGTCATTCTGACTGGTGTGAGGTGATACCTCATTGTAGTTTTGATTTGTATTTCTCTAATGATTAGTGATATTGAGCATTCTTTCATGTGTTTGTTGGCAATCTGTATATCCTCTTTGGAGAAATGTCTGTTTAGGTGTTTTGCCCATTTTTGTATTGGGTTGTTTGTTTTTATGATACTGAGCTTCATGAGTGGCTTGTAAATTTTGGAGATTAATCCTTTGTCTGTGGCTTCATTTGCAAATATTTTCTCCCATTCTGAGGGTTGTCTTTTCGTCTTCTTTATGGTTTCCTTTGCTGTGCAAAAGTTTTAAAGTTTCATTAGGTCCCATTTGTTTATTTTTGGTTTTATTTCCATTTCTCTAGGAGGTGGCTCAAAAAGGATCTTGCTATAATTTATGTCAAAGAGTTTTCTGCCTATGTTTTCCTCTAAGAGTTTTATAGTGTCTGGCCTTACATTTAGGTCTTTAATCCATTTTGAGCTTATTTTTGTGTATGGTGTTAGGAAGTGTTCTAATTTCATTCTTTTACATGTAGCTGTCCAGTTTTCCCAGCACCACTTATTGAAGAGGCTGTCTTTTCTCCATTATATATATTCTAGCCTCCTTTATAAAAGATAAGGTGACCATACGTGTGTGGATATATCTCTGAGCTTTCTATCCTGTTCCATTGATTATATTTCTGTTTTTGTGTCAGTACCATACTGTCTTGATTACTGTACCTTTGTAGTATAGTCTGAAGTCAGGGAGCCTGATTCCTCCAGCTCTGGTTTTCTTTCTCAAGATTGCTTTGGCTATTCAGGGTCCTTTGTGTTGCCATACAAATTGTTGAAATTTTTTGTTCTAGTTCTGTGAAAAATGACATTGTTAGTTTGATAGGGATTGCACTGAATCTGTAGATTGCTTTGGGAATCATAGTCATTTTCACAAGGTTGATCCTTCAAATCCAAGAACATGGTATATCTCTCCATCTATTTTTATCCTCTTTAATTTCTTTCATCAGTGTCTTATAATTTTCTGCATACATATCTTTTGTCTCTTTAGGTAGATTTATTCCTAGGTATTTTATTCATTTTGTTGCAATGGTAAATGGGAGTATTTCCTACATTTGTCTTTCAGATTTTTCATCATTAGTGTATAGGAATGCAAGAGATTTCTGTGCATTAATTTTGTATCCTGCTACTTTACCAAATTCATTGATTAGCTCTAGAAGTTTTCTGGTAGCATATTTAGATTCTCTATGTATAGTATCATGACATCTACAAACAGTGACAGTTTTACTTCTCCTTTTCCCATTTGGATTCCTTTTATTTCTTTTTCTTCTCTGATTGCTGTGGCTAAAACTTCCATAACTATGTTGAATAGTAGTGGTGAGAGTGGGCAACCTTGTCTTCTTCCTGGTCTTAGTGGAAATGGTTTCAGTTTTTCACCATTGAGAACGATGTTGGCTGTGGGTTTGTCATATATGGCCTTTATTATGTTGAGGTAAGTTCCCTCTATGCCTACTTTCTGGAGGGTTTTTATCATAAATGGGGGTTGAATTTTGTCAAAGGCTTTTTCTGCATCTACTGAGATTATCATATTGTTTTTATCCTTTGATTTGTTAATATGGTGTATCACAATAAGTGATTTGCTTATATTGAAAAATCCTTGCCTTCCTGAGATAAACCCGACTTGATCATGGTGTATGATCCTTTTAATGTGCTATTGAATTCTGTTTGCTAGTATTTTGTTGAGGATTTTTGCTTCGATGTTCATCAGTGATATTGGCCTGTAGTTTTCTTTTTCTGTGACATCTTTGTCTGGTTTTGTTATCAGGGTGATAGTGGCCTCGTAGAACGAGTTTAGGAGTGTTCCTCTCTCTGCTATATTTTGGAAGAGTTTGAGAAGAATAGGTGTTAGCTCTTCTCTAAACGTTTGGTATAATTAGCCCATGAAGCCATCTGGTTCTGGGCTTTTGTTTGTTGGAAGATTTTTAATCACAGTCTCAGTTTCAGTGCTTGTGATTGGTTTGTTCATATTTTCTATTTCTTCTTGATTCAATCTTGGAAGGTTGTGCTTTTCTAAGAATTTGTCCATTTCTTCCAGGTTGTCCAGTTTATTGGCATAGAGTGCTTGTAGTATTTTCTCATGATCCTCTGTATATCTGCAGTGTCAGTTGTTACTTATCCTTTTTCATTTACAATTCTGTTGATTTGAGTCTTTCCCTTTTTTTCTTGATGAGTGTGGCTAATGTTTTATCAATTTTGTTTATCTTCTCAAAGAACCAGCTTTTAGTTTTATTGATCTTTGCTGTCGTTTCCTTCATTTCTTTTTCATTTATTTCTGATCTGATCTTTTTGATTTCTTTCCTTCTGCTAACTTTGGGTTTTTTCTGTTCTTCTTTCTCTAATGCTTTAGGTGTAAGGTTAGGTTGTTTACTTGGGATTTATCTTGTTTCTTGAGGTAGGACTGTATTGCTATAAACTTTCCTCTTAGAACTGCTTTTGCTGAATCCCATAGGTTTTGTGTCAGTGTGTTTTCACTGTCATTTGTATCTAGGTTTTTTTTGATTTCCTCTTTGATTTCTTAGTGATCTCTTGGTTATTGAGTTGCGTATTGTTTAGCCTCCATGTGTTTGTATTTTTTACAGGTGTTTTCCTGTAATTGATATCTAGTCTCATAGCGTTGTGGTCGGAAAAGATACTTCATATGATTTCAATTTTCTTAAATTTACCAAGGCTTGATTTGTGACCCAAGCTGTGATCTATCCTGGAGAATGTTCCATGAGCACTTGAGAAGAAAGTGTATTCTGTTGTTTTTGGATGGAATGTCCTATAAATATCATTTAAGTCCATCTTGTTTAATGTGTCATTTAAAGTTTCTGTTTCCTTATTTATCTTCATTTTGGACCATCTGTCCATTGGTTAAAGTGGGGTGTTAAAGTCCCCTAGTATGATTGTGTTACTGTCGATTTCCCCTTTTTTTGCTGTTAGCATTTGCCTTATATATTGAGGTGCTCTTATGTTGGGTGCAGAAATATTTACAATTGTTATATGTTCTTCTTGGATTGATCCCTTGATCATTATGTAGTGTCCTTCTTTTTCTCTCATATTAGTATATTTTAAAGTGTATTTTGTCTGATATGAGAATTGCTACTCCAGCTTTCTTTTGATTTCCATTTGCATGGAATATCTTTTCCCATCCCCTCGCTTTCAGTCTGTATGTGTCCCTAAGGCTGAAGTGGGTCTCTTGTAGACATCATATATATGGATCTTGTTTTTGTATCCATTCAGCCAGTCTATGTCTTTTGTTTGGAGGATTTTAGCCATTTACATTTAAGGTAATTATCGATATGTATATTCCTTTTACCATTTTCTTAACTGTTTTGAGTGTGTTATTGTAGGTCTTTTCCTTCTCTTGTGTTTCCTGCTTAGAGAAGTTCCTTTAGCATTTCTGATGAAGTTGGTTTGGTAGTGCTGAATTCTCTTAGCTTTTTCTTGTCTGTAAAGGTTTTAATTTTTCTGTCAAATCTGAATGAGATCTTTGCTGGGTAGAGTAATCTTGGTTGTAGGTTTTTCCCTTTCATCACTTTAAATATGTCCTGCCACCTAAAACTGGTATTAAGGTAGGGTTTTTGATATTTTCTTAAGGAAAACCAGAGATATGTCATTTCAGGAGTGGTTAATTAAACATCCATCCCTCTAGTTATCTACTGGATCCTATCACCTCTTACTTGCTCAAGGATTTTATCCCTCAAATAACCCCTGTTTCTTTTGCATCAGTAATTTCTCCCTTCTAATTAATTATTCCCCTTATCATAAAAATATGCTTTAATATTACTTCATTGAAAAATTCTTCCTTTTAACCTGAAGATCCCCACCAATTACACCAAAGAAATAAAAATTTTCAAAAGTTGTGTATTATTACTGTCTTCACTTTTTCTTTATTCCCTCTAATGAGATTAAATTATTGGCAATCTACAGTACATTTTAAGAACTTTTATCTAATTAAAATTTTTGTATTATTATGGGTTACTCTCATCACAAGTATTCCGAATGTGTTTCACTAAGTTCCATTGACTTTGTCTTCTTACTTATATCTTTGTTATTTTATAATAGCATCCATTATTTCAATTAATACCAAATAGAAAAGAAAGAGAGCTGGGAAAAGAGAATTGAAGAATAAGGAGAGGATAATGAGTATATGGAAAAGATCAGCAAAATTCTTGGAAAAGTATAGGAAAGGATGGAGTGAAGGAAAGACATCTTTATATGAGGGACTGTCATGGTCATTGTCTTTAGAGTCATGACCTTTTATTAAATCAACGCAGAGTACCATTTACATCTTTGTGGACTGCAGTTTGTCTAGTAAAATGCCTTGCTTATAAATAGGTACAAAGTAGTTATTTGTCCATTTAAAAATTTTAAATTATAGAGTATTTTCAGAAAGACTAACCAAACATCACATGTAATTTGCACAATCACTTGGTGAGGAAAACTGAATAAGAATGACTATCTTTGTTTTATTGTATCTGTGACTTGGGACAAGTCATTTAACCTCTCTGAGCCCTAATTTCATCATCAGTAAAATGATTATAAAGGCCCATATTAATAGAGCTTTAGTGAGGATAGAATTAATTTAGCACCCAGCACATAGCAAGGGTATTTGTGTTATCTGTTAATATTATTATCATTATTATTTTAAAGAAAGGAAAACTGATATTCATAAAGGTTAGAATTACCCAACTGGAGAATGATGAATTCTTGATCGTAGTCCAGGTATTTTCTTTTTTTTTTTTTTGTGGTACGCGGACCTCTCACTGCTGTAGCCTCTCCTGTTGCGGAGCACAGGCTCCGGACGCGCAGGCTCAGCAGCCATGGCTCACGGGCCCAGCCGCTCCGCGGCATGTGGGATCCTCCCGGACTGGGGCACCAACCCGTGTCCCCCGCATCGGCAGGCAGACTCCCAACCACTGTGCCACCAGGGAAGCCCCAGGTATTTTCAGTTTTAAATGATCTTCTGCTTTACCATATCATTGGATTCAGTGGGTATCACTTAGCATGGGTTTAAACATAAATTTAATTCCAGGCAAATTTTTATTTCCTTTGGGAGATTGATATTTGTCTTCTTTCCAGATAATGAGAATTAAAACACTGATTAGCTTTGCCTCTCTTCACTGGCTGCTGAGAAGCTGAATCAAATTTAAAGTGTAATCAGAGCAAATTATCAGTCTTTATTGCCTTTATCTTCATGGCTTTTATCTATGTCTTATTAGTATTCTGCTTTTCCTGGTAATTATTTTTTATATATATTTTCTTATTAGCTGTCCTTCTGAAATTCTTAGAAGAATTACTCACCACTGTTGAACAAATAAATTTCTGCTACTACCATTGTTGGAAATTGCAATGTAGAGTTGCCCATGTGAGAAGTAGGTAAATTGCAAGACAAAGCCTACAATTTGAAGCTTCCACCCTTGTGGCTCTTTATTTAGGGCTCATAATTGAAACCATTATTTGTTTTCTCTGTCTGTGATGTCTTAATATATGCGGAATAGTTCTTCCAATTGTCAGTTACACAAGCTTTTTTTGTTTCTCAGGCTCAGCTGCTCTGGGGGAGGACAGTCTTTCTTTTGAAGTGCTCACACCAGGGTTCTTCGAAATTAACACATTTACCCCAGAACCTCTACCTTTTTTCAATCTCTATCTCTTTCTAAATTGAGATATAATATAAATAGTAAAGTGTATAAAGTACGGTACTCTTAAGTACGCAGTTTAAGAATTATTTGCATGTTTATACCTTTTAACCACCACCCAGATAAAGATATAAGGCATTTCCAGCACTCCATGAGATTCCTTTGTACCTGTCTTGTTTATACCACTTCCCCCAAGAGGTAACCACTATTCTGACTTCTATCATCATCAGTTAGTTTTGCCTGTTCTTGAACTTTCTGTATGTAAAGTCATACATACAGTATTAACCTTTTTGTACATCTGGCTTTTTTCTTCCCGCTTCACATGTCCATGAGATTCATCCATATTTTTCTTGTGCCTGGTATTTGTCTGGTGTTATTTGTTTGCTTGCTTGCTACACCTAAAAGGCTCTATTTAGCTAATACAACAGATTATTCTATTTTATTGTTATGTCCTATTCCATTGTATGAATATACCTCAATATATATTTCAATTCCCCTTTTGATAGACATTTGGGTTGTCTCCAGTGTGGGAATATTATGAGTAAAGCCACTTTGAACACTATATATTGGCTGTAAAACCATCTCCATCTAGTATTTATATGATGTAGAAGAGACAAAATTATAAAGACATATATTATTTTACTTTCCTTCACTCCTGGGTTTTTGTTGTGAAACTCTTCGATTCTTTGTAAAAATATGATAAAGATGGAAGTCTTGCAAAGGAAGAGGAAAGGAAGCTAAAGGACATAAAATACCCGTTAGAAGGATGGAATGGGAGAATTTCATTTACTATGAAAAATATTTCTCTACACAATTTCTTCAGAATCACAAAATAATAGAAATTTTAGTTTTCTTTACACCATGTTTTACCTTATTACTTTGCACCCACAGCATAATAGAGGGAAGAAAAGGCTTGTTTAGCTGTGGCCATCTCCTACAGATTATTTTCCTCCCCAGTCCTAATTTATATTCCTTTCTCTTTAACGTTGCCCCCTTACTCCTTTGCTTATCTGAGGTAGAGGCAGAGAATACCCAATGGTTTTCCTAATCTGATCTTATCTAGCAAACACTGGCAATTTCTCTATACTGTTTGTACTGCTTTCTCTATGCACAGAAATTGTTCCCTTTCTTATCTTATATAAATGATGGTATCTTATAGGAATGTGACTTTCAAAGATCCTCCAGGTTCCTTCATCCTTACAAAATTATCTGAACCATTTCACATGCAGACATATAGTTATTGTGTTATCTTATTCAATGATATTGCTGATAGATTAAAATATATTAAAAAATTCAAAATGGTTTTCCCCTTCATCTTACCTTTTCTCTTTTTATCTGTTTCATTTCTTATCAACTTTTTACAGAGATCTGATTTCTTGTTGAGTTCATCATCACATTATCATTCTTTACTTACATTAGAGTCTGTATATGAATTTTGTATTCTTATCTATTTTCTTTACAGGGATTCAGAATCTAAGTATACAGTTCTCTGTTGCAAACCAGTGGATTAATACTACCAAGCTGGAGTTAGAAAGAGAGTGAACAGGTGTAACCCTGTTTTTCAGGATTTGGGGGGACCGAAGCATTTATATATTGATAAAACAAACTTAGTATCATGTAATACTGTTACTTAAAATATGTTTTAAATATTTATTGGCTATCAAGAAAACTAGAAAAGTGTTCTCAATTTTCCTAAGTCTTAAACCTAAGCAACTTTGAGTAAATTCTGGAATCAGAAAGCAACAGATCACCCAGACCAATTCCCCTTCCTTAGTCAGCTGAGGCTGCTATAAAAAAATACCAAAGACTGGGTGGATTAAACATAAGACATTTATTTCTCACTGTTCTGTAAAATGGGAAGTCAAAGATCAAGGTTCCAGTCAGCCAATTTGGTTCCTGGTGAGAGCTCTCTTCTTGGCTTGCAGACAGCTGACTTCTAGCTGTGTTCTTACTTGGTCTTTCCTTAGTATATGCATGCAGAAAGAAAGAAAGAGACAGAGACAGAGAGACAGACAGAGACAAAGAGATGATTTATTATGAAATCACTAATCCCATCTTGAAATCCCCGCAGATTAGGGTTGTTGCTCTAACTGCATATTGTCAGTGGGGTCATTCACTTGGTTGCATTCATCTGGAGGCCAGGCTGGACCTGAAGATTCACAAAGGCAATTTGATACTTCCCCACATCATCTCTCTTTCCTTGTGGTATCTCATCCTTTAGCCTCTACATGGTTCTCTCCCCATCAAGCTAATCTGTAACTCCCTGTAGCATGGCATCTGCCTTCCAGGAGAGAAGACAGAGCTGCCGGGCATCTTAGAGTCCAGATCCAGAACAGGCACATCATCACTTCTTCCACATTCTATTTATTGAAACAAGTCCCAAGCAGTCTAAATCAAGGAGTGGAGTGGGGGACAATAAAAATAGACTCCATTTCTTGATTAGAGGAGCCACAGTATCTCATCACCAAAGGTTGCAAGATAGGATACCATTGTAGCCACCTTTGGAAACATTCATCCACATCCAGAATGTAATAAAATGGGCCAGGACTACCTTTTCTCCCTTACCCTCTGCCAATCAATGTTCCCGATTGTTTTCATTCCCATTTCTCTCCACACAGTTTCAAAGACCTTCTGACGACTCAGGCTTCATGAATTCTAATCTTGAACACTAATTCTGACCCGACTGAATTTTTTTAGAATATGTTAATAGACTTTAGTTTTTAGAATGATTTAGGTTCTTGACAAAATTGAGTGGATGGTACAGTGATTTCGCCATCTCCCATTCATGCATAACCTCCCCCATCAGAGTGATACATTTATTACAACTGATGAACCTACATTGACACATCATTATGTTTGGACCCAAAGTCCATAGTTCACATTAGGGTTCACTTTTGGTGTTGTACATTCATTGAGTTTGGACAAATTTATAATGATGTATGTCTACCATTATAGTATCAATTGGTAAACACTTGTATTCTTCTGAAATACAGTTTTGCTCATTCTTTTAACTGCCTGAGGTTGAAAATCCCACCTCACTGAGGGTAGGTAGGGAAGAATTGATCAGTGTTGAAACACCTCTGCTTGTCAGAAAGATTCTCCACAGACTGAACTACAATTCAGTGCCTTATAAATATTATTCATTGTTCTTAGTTTTATATGTAAGCTCTATTTAAGTACTAAAGACCATTACCACACTCCCATCTAAGCTTTTGCTTGCTCTTTGCTAAACACCTCTATCCTCTGTCATTGTTTCCAAACCCTTTGCTAGCCTGACCATTGTCTTACCTATAGGCTTCATTTGGCTGATATCTTTTAATGGGAACACAGTTCGTTTGGAGAGTCTGGGCAGTACAAAATAGAGAGTGTCATCTATGGCCTAGTTCTGGACACTATAAATCTATTGACACTCCTGTCTTTGTTTGAGCTTGCGAACAAACAAAAATTCTTAGGTTTTGGTCACAATTTCTGTCCAGTCATCCCTTCCTCATCCTAGAGATAATACATCCATTTTTCTGTGTATAAACTTAAGTGAAGTGTCTGGGGACATTTGATGAAACTATTGAAAATTTACATTCACCTCACTGAGGTAGAGCCCAACAAAAAAATTGAGGTATATACATCTTCAAATAAAACTTCTAAATGAGAAACTCATAATTTTTAATACTGTTAAGATACACTCCTTCAGACTCATTAATCTCCAGATATACACATTTTGATACTGTTAAGTAATTGCTATAAGCTACTTCATAATGGGGGCAATGCAGATCTGGTTAAGTAAGGTCATTAACTCTGCATGTCTTAAAATAAGAATGGTTCCATTCTTAATAAGTTTTCGCTAAACATAATGGAGCACTTAGAAAAAAATGTTCTCAAATAGTTACTTGTCATAAAATCCTGAGGTAAGATTTGGTTATAGGTCTCAACTCCTATTATTGTGTTCCATTAAAATGTGCTGAAGGTTTATTCTTTTGTATTAAGTATTCACACCTGAGATTCTTTATTCTAATACCCATCCAAGTTTTTAATCCTACACCCTGATATACATTTATTTATTCAGTTAAAATGTCAGTTTCTTCTTTCTATAAAATGACTATCTATGATAATCCCTCTATTTTCTTCATTCCCTCCTTCAACACCTGTGCTAGATGGAAGACATATACCAGTGGTCCAGGCAGGCAAGTTCCATGCTTCTGTGGAGCTTACATTCTTATGGGAAAAAATAAATAACTAAAAATATGTTATAATTTTAGATATAAGTTCTATAGAGAAATGAAAGAGGGGATTAGAATGAAAAGTAATGCAAAGCAAGGAGAAGTGAGTGGAAGGAAGAACTAATTTACAGGCAGTCCGGGAAGGGCTCTCTGAATCTATGGTGGTATTTGAACAGAGACCTGACTCCTGAGAAGGAGACAGTCTGAGGAGATGTACAGGCATTCAGGTCAGAGGCACAGAATGTGTGAAGGCCAGAAGGTGGATCAAATTTTGTAAGAAAAGGGGGAGTGATAGGAGCTAAGGTCGGGGAGATGCGAAAGGACAGTTCATGAAGTGATTTGCATGCCATGCACACATTGTTCAGCTTTTAGTTTTGAATACAGTGGAAACTGTAGCAAAAACTGCTGGTGCCACACTTAGAAGTATTCTTAGATCCATGTATCAGGCTACTTAAAAGGCTGCCATTTTTTAGTAGGATCTACAGCAAGAGGCAATTTTGTGACAAATTCAGATTGTGGTGCAAGCAGTCTTGCCACTTGATGCACAAGGTCTGGCAAATTCCAGAGTTCTTTAAGTATTTGTGGTAAATAATGGCAACATGTTGAGTCTCAGGCAACCCCCAATAAGAGATTTCAAAGCAGAGTCTTTAGGTTCTAGAGCAAGATCAGACATTATACAGAAGAGAAACCTACATTGTTCAAAAAGCATCTCCTGCCATGGTATTGGGCCCTGGTAGAGAAAGTAACTGACCACAGAATATCACCCATCAAGTTATAAGGTCTGGCAGGAACAGCAGCAATCCACCATATAAGAGGAGTGCTACATTTGGGATCAGCACTGAGCAGCTGGCTCAGAACCCAATGACGTTCCTTGCACCAGTGACTCTCCCTCAGTATAATTACATACAGAATTTAATAAGGTGTTTATTAAGTCTGTCTGATAGAGGAGGAAAAATCCTGGCTGGGTTCAAAGGTGTACTGACCCACACAAAAATTTGTACATGAATGTTCGTAGCAACATTATTTACAGAAGCCAAAAAGTGGAAGCAATCCAAATGTCATCAGCTGATGAATGGAATAAAACATGTGGTATATCCATAACTGGAATATTATTCAACCATATAAAGAAAGTAGTACTGATACATGATACGATATAGATTAATCTTGAAAATATTATGCCAAGTGAAAGAAGTCAGTTAGAAAGGACCACATATTCTATGATTCTACTTATATGAAATGTCCAGAGTAGGCAAATCTACAGAGACAGAAAGCAGATTAGTGATTGCCCATGGCTGGGGGAGATGGAAGGTTTGGTGGATGATGGATAGCACTTTTTTGGAAGGAGGGTCATGAAAATGTTCTAAAACGGCCACACTGTGATGGTGAATGCACAATTTTGTGCGTATACTAAAAGTCATTGCGTTGTATACTTTAAATGGGTGGGCGAATTGTATGGTGCATGCTTTATATCTCAATAAAGCTGTTTAAAAGAAGATGGATTGGCTTGTTAGCATGCTAAAAGCTTAAAATTGGTTACTGATACATTATAGCTATAGGTAGCAGTGGTCCTGAAAGACAGTGATGAGGGGGTGATCCTCCCAATCGGCAGAACTTTGAGCAGGACTCCTAGTCATCAATTTAGAGGGGAGAGAGAAGTGGTTGAGATTAAGGATATGCACAGATTCTCCATCAGTGGCAAATAGTTTGGTTGATTGGTCAGGGACGTGGAAGGAGCAGGCCTTGAAGATCCAGTGCAGTAAGGTCTGGGAAAGGAGCAGGTGGATAGAGCTATAGGAATGAGCACAAAATGTGTGGATCTTTTTGTGTCACATTAATGACGACCAGAAACATCCACTGTACTGAAAATCAGTGGTTAGAGTGATCATCCCACAGAGATCAGCCAATTTCTGCCCTCAACCACTTCACTGCTTGCGCAATAGGCCCAAATTGGAGAGGCTCTGGGAGCAAGGATGGGGAATATATATAGGTCCAAGGCTGACCTAGCTACCGTTGTTGCCAAACATCTAACCAGCCTCAGAAAGCACTCTGAGACCCCATTCTTCCAGGAGATTAACAAGTAACTTGGAGCAAGTTGATCACATCAGACCTCTTCCATCTTTAGAGGGGCATCAATTCAACACTATTTAGATGGATACATATTATGAATATGGGTTTACATTTCATGCCAACAGTGCCTCAGCTAGCACCACTATTCAAGGGTTCCGAGTGTTTGATTTATCAGGATGGGACTCAGCATAATACAGCCTTGGACCAAGGAATCCACTCTTTTTGAAGGAGGTGTGATAATGAGCATATGACCATGGACCCCACTGCTTCTGCCTTATACCATATCATGGTGAAGCTGAGAGACTGATAGAACATTGGGATGGTGCGATAGGCAGAATTCTAAGATGGGTCCCCAAGAGTTCCATCCCCTGGTGTATACAACACATTTTCTCCCACTTATTCAATCAAACACTAATCTAGCTTTTCTGTAAAGGGATTTGCTTATGTGATTAATATTCTAAATCAGTTGATCTTAAGATAGTGTGATTATCTGGATGGATCTAGTCACATGAGCCCTTAAATGCACACAGTTTTCTCTGGCTGGTGACAGAAGGGGAAGTTAGAGATTCAAAGCACCAGAATGATTTGGTGTACTGTTGCTGACTTGAAGATGGAAGTGGCCACTTGGCAAGGAATTCAGACACCCTTGATGAGCTGAATGTAGCACCCTGATGACATCTAGCAAGGACTTTACAGGGGACTTTAGTCCTAAAACCACCAGGAACTGGATTCTGCCAATAACCTGAATGAGCTTGGGAGTGGATTTTTTGTCCCTGAGCCTCCAGATTAGAACTAAGCACAACCAACTCTTCAATTTCAGCCTTGTGATACCTTGAATCCAGCCAAGCTATACTGAACTTCTGACCTACAGAAGTGAGCTAATAAATGGGAGTTATTTTCAGCTACCAAGTTTGTGGTAATTTGTTACATAGCTATAGAAAACTAATACAGATGGCCTCCAAAAGGTATACCTAGAATGCCAATCTTATGGAGTTGGGACATTTTCTTTCAAGCTGCAGTATATACTTTGAATTATCAGCTATTATATGGCATTATGTCCCAATAGGTAGAATCGTAAGGTCTGGGAACAGAGAGGTGGAAGTAAGAGTGGACTATCTAATTGTCAGTTTGTACTTTTCATCTCTACAACTTTAGGCTCATTTGGACTAGAGATCTTGGTTCCAGGCATGACGTGATATGGCCTTCCACCAGGAGATGCAGGTAAGGTTCCAATAAACCTAAAGCTATGGTGGCCACCTGGTCATTTATCGGTCTTCACACCAGTAAGTACAGGTAAAGAATGGAATCGCTTTACTGGCATAAAGAATTAAGCCTGATTTTCATGAAGAAATAGTGATGATCCTATATAATGGAGGCAGACATGATTATGCTCGGAACTTAGGGAACTTGTTAGGGCTTCTCTTGTTTTATTTTTGCCCATTAATAGCCATGATTAGGCAATTACAACAGCTACAGCCTGCCAGATTCAGCCTGACAAGTGTACAGTAATGAGATGTTCAAACCCCTAAGGGTAGAAGGTAATGATGACCCAAAAGGCTATTCACCTAGTGATTCTCAGCTTGGAGAAGGGGAAAATTTTTTCCCCTGGGGGACATTTGGCAATATCTGGAGACTTTTATGATCACAATTTGGGGGAAGGTGTACTACTGGTATCTGTGGGTTGAGGTCAGGGATGATACCTGACATCCTACAATGCCCAGGGCATTTCCCATAACAAAGAATTATTTGTCCCAAAATGTTAATAGTGCTGAGGTTGAAGAGCTCTAACTTAATTCAACATCAAGGCTGACCAACGTTAAATGGAATGTAGAGGCAGTGATAGAGGAAGATGATAGATATTAATCTCCACCTTGAGATCAATTTCAGGAATGGACTCGTACTGTTGTATGTCTGTATGTATGTAAAGAATACAAGCCATTTTCCTGAGATTAAGTAAGTCATGCATGGATCAGAGTGGTACAAAAGGTGCAGTATCATTTAGCTCTCAGGGTTCCATCCTTGATGGAACTTACTTTTCTAGGCCCTCAGGCCTGCCTTCCAGTTGTCAGTGTCTATGACTCTTTGCTTGAGTGCTCTCTCTCTCTCTGTCTTGGTCTCTCCCTCTTGGTCCACAGAGGCTGTTCCACATGAATGAGTGGCAGGCCAGAAATGCTGGGGAATCAATGCCTACAGTCCCCAACCACCATCCCTTGTAGGAACAACCTCAACAAATATCTTAACAGGAACTGACTTCTTTGCTCAGCTAAGTGGGATTACATGAGGCACATGTTCTATTCTGGCTTCTAGAATTCCCTATAGGATTCATCTTCACTTGCTCACAGTGGCAGTTTGCTTAGTAATGCACTGTTTATGGCTTCTTCCCTTTTTCTGTCTTATGTCCCCAGTCTGACTGGTATTCCTTGGGATCAGCTGTCAAATAAATTCTTTGTACTTCATCCCTTACCAAGGTCTGCTTCTGGGGAAACCCAAATTAAGACAAACTTTTGGAGATTTTTAAGCCAGAGAATGATGTCATCTAACTGATATTTTTAAATAGCTACTGTAGCTGTTTCATAACAACTGGGCAATTGGGAGGGTGAGCAATAGTGTAAGCAAGAAAAGCAGATAGAAGCCTGTTTCAGTAGTTCAAGAAAAATGCTGGGGGCTTGGACCCAGATAGTAGCATTGGATTAGGTCAGCTGGGTAGATTAGGGAGGGAGCTGGTGATTGAGAAAAATGTGAAAATTTTGGCATGAATAATTAGATGTGTTCTTAAGAAAGTGAGGAAAAGGAAGCTGCTGACACATGGGTGCTAAGGATATAGAAATGGCAGAGGGAATAGAAATTTCCTTTTTTTACACGTGGTCATTTGGTGAACTTTAACTTCTAAGATTAGGTGCTGGGTAGACAGTTAAATGTGTGAATCTGGAGCTCTGAGAAGAAGTCAAAAAATTAAGCTTGAAATAATAAACATATGACTAGCATTTAACCTATTAGTTAACCTAGAAAATAGAATTTGATAGTTGATATCTGACAAATGCTCAGAAAAATGCTTGTATACTACTGAAATTTAGAGAACTAGCAGTTGAAGTCTGAATTTAGAGAAGTCTGAATTCTTTTATTTTGCTATTGTAGAAGAAGTCTCAAGTCTCTCCAAATTTAGTTTTGGGAGTAATGAGGAAAACTATTGGCTCTAAGAATGATGTTCAAGCTCTGAGTAAATATTTCCTTCTTATATGAAAAGAACAACTATACTTTAGCAGTATGATTTTATAAATGGCAACTTTTAAAAAATATTTTAAGAAGTAAAACAATCGCTAATCACTTCACCATGCTGAGACAATAACTATTAATTTTTTGTATATTAGATCTAACATCATACCCGAAACATTATGTTGTATTTTGCTTTTAATTTTTACTTTGCATGTTTTGAAAGGTTTCCGAGTTTATCATATGTTTATTTTAGAAAACTAAAACATATCAGTGCAACATATTTCATCACATAGCTCTACTACAATTTACTTATTGTTAGACATTGAGTTTATTTACAATTTTCTATTACTATAATAGAATATACCCTTACCAAGCCTTTGACTACACCTCTGTTCATTTTCTCTGGTTAGATACCTAGAAATGAGAAAGTTATTTAGGGTTGTAGGCACGTCTTGTTATCATGTATTCTAAGCAGGCTGTGCCAATTTAATACTGCCAGCTAAGTGTGGGAATGTCCTTATTATCGCCTTGGCAATTTCATACAAAAAATATATAAAAATTTTTCATCTTATCTGCAATTCTCTAATTACTAAAGAGAATTAATTTTTCATATATTTTTTGCCATTTTTATTTCTTCCTTCTCATTCCATGTTCAGATACTTTGCTCATTTTTCTAAGGAGAAATGTTTGTATCTATCATTTATTTGTAAAATTTCTGCATGACAAGAACTGTGTCTCTTTTTCTGTACAAATTTGCAAAATTGTCCCTGTGTACCATCACCCTTTCATTTTTGCATATAATGACTTTTTTTTTTTTTTGCGGTACGCGGGGCTCTCATTGTTGTGGCCTCTCCCGTTGCGGAGCACCGGCTCCGGACGCGCAGGCTCAGTGGCCATGGCTCACGGGCCCAGCCGCTCCGCGGCATGTGGGATCCTCCCGGACCGGGGCACGAACCCACGTCCCCTGCATCGGCAGGCGGACTCTCAACCACTGTGCCACCAGGGAAGCCCGTAATGACTTTGTTTACAAAATTTGCATATTATATGTAGTCAGTCAAACTCTTCCTTTGAAGTTGTCCTTTCTTTGTATGCTTATATAGTATTTCCATACTCTGAACAAGTAAATGGTAACCATTATTTTCTTCTATTTTTTAGTGTCCTTATTTTACATACTTGAAATTTTAATTCAACTGAAAATAAATTTGGTTTCAAGTGTGATATATACAATAAAGATATCTTAGATTTCTTCCTAACACCATGTATTGATTAATCATTACAAATTTGAAGATATAACAGAGTCTATTTCTCAACAGTTTGTTTTATTTAATTAATTTCACTATTTATATTGTGGAGTATTGTTTGGAGTATTGTTTATCATGAATTTTCATGTTCATAATATAAAGTCACTTTTATTATGTTTGTTGATTATCTTTGCCAATTTTTTTAAAATTACAGTTGAACTCTAAAATACTTAAGTTACCATCATTCTGCCACCCAAACCATTTATATCTATAAAGGTACTTGGGGAAAATGGACATCTGTTGTACCACTTACTATGTTATTGTCTCTCAAACCCAAACCCACCCTTCTACCCCTTGCTTTGTGAGGCTGGAGCTCGGGCTCTACAAGCCACATTTCCTCTTTGTGTCAGCTTCTTGAAGGGAGGCTATAAGGCAAGAGAAGGGTCAAGGAACTAGCTCCTTCTTATCTGCTTCCTGTGGGCTCCAGGTATACTTCTGTTCCTGTGAGCATCTCCCTAGCAACACTTATGCCCTTTGGCAGCAGCAACTGTATTCATTTTGCAGATTTTCCTACCTTCACAGAATCAGCCTAACTATGTCCCCTCAGAGACCTCTGCCAGTGGCCCCTCCTCAAAGGTCTTTCAGTTCTGTGAGACCTCCACGAACTTCAAAGTATTAATAAATCCAACTTCTTTCCTTTGTTTTCTCAGCCCTAGGAGTGGTATCCTTGTGAACTCTATAGAGTTCTCTTTTTTACCTCAGTGATCTAGTTAGGGGCTTTATACCTCTCTCTGATTGGGTTGATTATTTTCCTGACTGGGCTCTAATAACTGGAACAAAGTATTTCTCCTCCATATTCGTCAGGGGTTTCCAGAGAAACAGTATCAATAGGATGTATACTTATATATGATTATATACAGTTATGAGATGGGCGAGTCCCGAGATCTGTAGGGTGAGTCAGTAAGCTGAAGACCGAGCAGAGCTGCTGATTTAGTTCCTGTGTGCAGGCTGGCAAGCTCGAGACTCAGAAAGAGCCAGTGTTTCAGTTCAAGTCCATCAGTCAGGAAGAATTCTCTCTTACTCGGGGGAGTATCAGCTTTTCTATTCAGCCCTTCACTGGTTGGACGAGCAGGACCCACGTTAGGGGGGCAATTTGCTTTACTTAGTCTATTTAAATGTTAATCTCGTGCAAAGACACTCTCACAAAAACACCCAGAGTAGTGTTTGACCAACTATCTGGGCAACCCAATGCCCAGTGAAGTTGACACATAAAATTAACCATCACATCCACATTTATTGACTTAACTTTTAAGTCTTTCAATAGAATTTCATAGTTATATCTATACACTCTATATTATGCATTTCTAGTTAATTATGAAGTATTTTATACTTTGTTATTTGTATGCAGGGAGTAGCTTTCCAATATACTTTCTAGTAGATTATTGCTGGGATAAAGGAAAACTTTATTTCCACTTTCATTTTAAGTGTTTTTTTTTTTTCTGCAGTTAATGAAAAAAGAGAACTATACATTGAGAGGATAATTATGTTTCTAACAGTATACATTAAAAGCCTATGCTAGCATAAATTGAAACTCCCTGTTTCATCAATGCTTGAACAACCTGACTGTCTAGGTGAGGGTCTATATCATAATACACATTCACTGGTAAAAAAAACGGGGAAGGCTTAGTGGAGACTAGTAAAGGTAGGAAATGTCACAGGAGGCATTACTAAAACGGACAATTATTTCCAAAAGAAATTCTATTTATAGTGAATTACAAATGTTATTGGTGGACGTGAATTAGGATTAGAATTAGAATTGGTTGTTTGCTAACAGAGTTCAATATGAATAAATGTCATTGGTGATATTGTGTTATAGTCCTTCATTTCAGCCAAAGTCAAAATGAGGGGATTAAATTAAACTGAGCCAGAATTTAGATTAAGTAGGAGAAGGGCCATTCTCCGACCTAATTGCATTAGAAGGGCCATTTTGTAATATATTTATATAACATATTTGTAATATATTTATTATGTCTTTCTTTAGAATAGGGATAGGCAAGCTTTCTCTGTGAAGTGTCCCATAGTAAACATTTTAGGCTCTGTGAGCCAGTCAGTCTGTCACAGTTACTCAACTCTGACTCTGTAGTGTGAAAGCAGCCACAGACAATAATAAACAAATAGAGCTGTGTTCCAACAAAACTTTGTTTACAAAACAGGCAGCAGGCCAGATTTGGGCCCTGGGTTGTAGTGTGCCAACCCCTGCTTTAGAATATTAGAAGAGAGAATGTAAAATCTACTTGCCAGGAAGAAACATTTTGGTTTTTAGCAGCTCTCAAAATATGGTGAGAGTTCAGGGCTTTGTACCACCAAGCTTTCTCTTCCATGTGATCCCCTTCTGAGGCTACTACTGGGTATCTGTACCCTGCAGTCTTCCGACTTATCACCCTGAAAAGTGTTGTATGATTTCTAAGCCATGTTACTGATAAAAGTTGTTGAATCTTCCTCCAATGGAATTTTTCTTTTGTTATTTAAACATTATGATAAATTAGCTATGTTAATATATTGGCAAGGGAAATTGCATCACCTGTAGCTTCTTTTAGTTAGGTAGCTATGTTTTCTGCTCTAAAGCCGCCCTCACTTTCTGGATCAGGGGCCTGTGGTTTCTTCTACAGAAGCTCAGTTACAGGCTGGCCACTGTGTTGCGATGTACCTAGTGTGCCAAGATGAGATAAACCAGGAGGTGCAAACTGGAAAGCTCCCAGAGGCCAGGCAGATAATATAAAAGACTGAAAAGAGGCCAGGGTAACAAGTAGTTTCTTTCTGCTGCTTAGAGGTTCTCCTCTAAAATAAGTCAGTGCATAAGGACAAAGGTAAAAGGGAAAAGAATTTCAGCTTAGTGTGGGGCACAACTGGGAGAAGTGGCAACCTGGACACACAAGCTCTGTCTAGAGCACCGTAGCTAATCAGCCCCAAGTCATTGTTACTTTGAAAAGAATGGCTAGTGTTGCCAGAAATTCTCCCCGCCCCCTTCCTCCAAGGGGTAGCAGAAATTAAAATTTTTTTCCAGAAGAAGTTTTCAACTTGTAAATGTCGGGATAAAACCCTGTTATGGGGCCAATAATGTGTCAGTTTCAAACAAAACAGATCTGGATGGCTTGAAATAACCCTTGAGCCACAATTTACAACTTCTATAGTAGAGAGCAAGTTTCTTTTTGGAGAATTTAAATTTGGAAACATAAAGAAGCAGGTAATAGGCTTGTGTAAGAGGCATAAGAGGAGGAAAGAAACTGACAGAAAATGAGACAGAGTTGGAGCCATGGCAAAATGAAATCATCTGTACCTAGAACACAGGTTGTGCTTAGTAAATATTTGCTTTTCAAATTGAATAAACAAATCTTCAAGTTAAATATTTGAGCTACCATAAAGTATGAGTAAGCAGAGTAAGTCAATTGGCAGTAAATCAATTGAGAGAAGAGCAGAAAAGACATGCAAAGAAAAATAGAAACTCAAAAAGGTGATCATTTACTCTATGAGAGAAAAAGGAAGAGAATGTGGTCACTGGAGTTGCTTCTTTTCATGATGCTTATTCATTCTAGTTCTGGACCTTTACCACGCATAAGCTTATAATAAAGTCTTCTTACCCTGGGCTAACTTCAGTGGATTTCTTTTCTTTGTAATTAAAGAATTTTAACCAAGCATATAACATTACTGAGTATACCTGGTTGTTGTAAAATCAGTGAATATAGGATCATGGTGGTTCATCTTATCATCTTATCTTTGGGGTCCAAAGAAAGCCCATAGGCAAAATATGTTCAACTCCTAAACATAGGAATTATTCATCATCCAATGATGTACATTGTTGTCAGTTCATTTAAGATTATAAAAGTCATTACCTATCACTCAAAGACTCTGATGCAATCTTTGGTGCAAAAATTTCAAAATACACAAATGCTTTGTTATCCAATACATGTATACTTCATAATATAAAAGAGAGTATCCAACTATCACATATATTTATATCATTTTAGTGCTATCATTTCATGTCATATTAAAATATTTTAAATATACATTTCAAGAACAGATTTTAGATTTATGGAAACTGATGCCAAAAACTCAGCCTCTGTACACCAGTGCTGAATCGAATCTGGCAGACAGAATTTTGGGTTAAGTAGAAAAGAATAGCTTTATTGCTTTGACAGGCAAAGGGGGACACAGTGGGCTCCTGCCCTCGAAAACTGTGTGTCCCCACCCGGGGGGATTTGGTGAGGAGTTCTATAGCAATAGTTCAAGTGTGGGTTTGCTGTTAAGATTAGGTTGTGTGCAGGGCCTTCACTCCTTTAATTTGGCTTCAGGTAATATCTTGATGAGCTTCTCTGGTTCCTTTAATCTGGCCTCAAGTGGTCTTCTCTGGAATGAAGAATGCTCCATCTTCCATTTGGGGGTTTTAGTTCTATAAAGAGCTCAAAAGATATTGTTATGTGTATCCCTCGAAGGGGAACCAGACCTTGCCCCAGGGCTGAACTATTGTTTCTTGGCTGCTCCTCTCTTATCTCTTCATCCCCTCCCTTCCCTGATTAGCAACTATTTGAATCTGCCCTCTGGAATTCAGGGAAGGTCATGGAGGCTGGAGTCTATTCCCTACAAGAAATAGGGGACATGTAAAGTCTTCTGTGCCCAGGAGCCCCACAGGGTCCTGCTTGGTTTCAAAACTAACAGATTAACTCAGATTTTAATGCGTAATGAGGCCACTTGTTCCACATGACTTGAGGCAATTTGGCTACTCTAAGATTGAATATCAGATTATACTAAATCCATTTTAGTCCTGCCACTTTTTGGAATAGTGAACTTTGCAAGAGCACTAAATTCGCCTTTATGTGCTGAATAAAATAAAGCAATATGGGTTGATTTTTTTTCTATAAATCCTTGCTTAAGATAATATAATTTTAAAGACTTTAATTTTAGACTTCCATTTCCAGTTGACAAATTATCAAAAAAAATCTGGAGAAAACATGCAGCTTTAGCTATGGCTTTAAAATCTGAATGCAATGAAGGTGAGAACACAAGAAGAATTTATTGATGTGATAAGAAAAAAAGTATTATAAATTTTTATTTTAACTATGAAACCATCTCACGGTACTTTTGAACTTGAAATCCACGTACCTAACAAATTACTCATAATTTGTAGCTTCATTCGATGCCGAACTTTTCCTGAACTGTTTTGAAATGTACATTTTTATTATTTTTTAAAATTAATAATACAATTAGAAACTGGAAAATCTGGGCCCATGTTAGATGGACTTTCTCTTCTGAGTCACCATGGAGACTGCATGTTCATGAACTAAAATACAACTTCAAGACAGGGAGTAAGGAGTAAATAAAACACAATTTTAAAGTTAGTAAATGTACTGAAACAATCATGAAAATCTGGCTCTATAAAGAGTTTAAATTTGCCATTAGAAGATGTCTTAGTAATGGTGAGAACATAAAACATTCTTTTCAAAAAGTGGTGGGATAGGAGATGGGGTGAAAGGTACTCTTGGTAAGTGACTATGCTTATTCTTCTCTACTGCCAGTTAATGTGGTTGGCACATATAGCTATTGCGTGTTCATTTACTTGCATTTTTCTATGTAAATCTGCCCCAATGCACTGAAGAACTTTAATTACAAAAAAGTATATACAAATAAAGTAACAAATAATATAATATAAATCCATTGGCAAGAACATTTCACTGGACTGTTTTGGATACATTGTTTTTCTCAGGGTTTTGAAAATGTTTGGCATTATGTAATTATTATCCTAAAATATCTATTTACATAAATTTACTTTCACAATTAAAACTACATGTTAAGAAACAAAGTAGGAATATGTGACATATGCAAGAGTGATTGGCCTTATGAACATACTTGAGGATCAGAACATTCTATGTAATCTGTGTAGTAAATCAATAACTTTTCAGGAAGAAACAATCATGATTGTATTGAGAAGCATAAAATGTTTAGTAAAAAACCACAAAGTTCTGAGCTTCCAGTTAAAGACTTTCTGTGTGTATCAGGGTCCAAACAGAAAAAAGATGGAGCATGCAACTGGGTAATTTGAAAAAAGCTTAATAAAGGGAAGAACAGAGGTAAACCACAGGGATAGTGCAATACCCTGAGGCTTGTAACAGCAGCTTTTAACAGCTATGTTGTGAGGACTGCCTGGCAAACAATATATAAATAAAATATAACCTTAAGCAAACAATAGGGTCAGCCCAGAGTGACCATGGAGGGAGGTGATACAAGGATTATATACATTGACCTCACTCTCTTGCCTCCCTCTAATCTCCTGATAATGTTGCCCATTGGGTGAAGTCAACAAGAAGTCTTTCAGACCACAGTTCAGATTACACAAGAATGGAGAGTGCAACTGAAGAGGTAGATCAAAGGTATTCAACACAGATTCCAATTTCTTATTATCTCAGCCTTTGTATGTGTGTAACCTTGGAAAGTTACTTAACCTTTCTAGGTCTGATAATCTTTTAAATACCATCTTTTAAATACCACCCCTTACAGTTCTAAGCTATCATGATTCTCTGAACACAACATTAGAATCAGTTTTGCTTTAATTTGCAAGGTTTTATGCTACTTAAAATCTATTTTTAAAATATACTTTAAAATCTCATAACAATTTAAAGGTTTACTTTCAACTACTCCTAATTTTTATATGCCTTTATGACCCTATTACTTACTCTTGTCAATTAACCTAACCTTAAGTACAAAGGTTCTCTAATAAAAACTTTAGCTATTTAATATTTTTCCTTCCTATAAAGGAATTCTTTTGAGCCTCAAATCATTTCTCCTCTATAATTCATTTTGTTTTATATGTAAAAATTTTCATCACCTTTAAAAAAATGTAGATATTTAACCTAAAATAATCTATTCCCTTATGACTTAAAAACCCAGAATTCTAGTGTAATTCTAATTTATTGCTAGATACTTTTACTTAGCATGAAAAATTATTTTCAAAGAATATGAATAAGTGACTAATATTGATTGAGCAGTTTGAGTCAAGCAAATTTTGTTACACATTTTATACCTATATTTTCATTTAAACTTACAAAATCCTCATATTACATATGTTATTACATATGTCACTACATATGGCATTACATGTTAAATGTGTTCTTGCATATGTTATATATGTCATCATATGTGTAACATGTTTTGCACATGTTACACGTGTTGTGCATATTACATATGTTGCATATGTTGTTACATATGTATTAATGACTGAGTTAACAGAAGAGGAAATTGAGGAGTAAGGATTTTAAATCCTACGTCACATAAGTAATAAGTGGTCAATCCAGGATTTGAGCACATATCCATCTTATCCATCTCACTTCCTGAAATACACAACATAGTATTTATACTCTTTTCCAGCTTTCTCTAATAATTTTTACTATACAAGATATGCCTATGTTTTGAGGAAATCACATGAACATCTGTGTTATGGTTAGATTTAAAGTTTAAAGCAGAGCATCTGTAAGTACAGAATTATATTGAGGTCCTTTTTATTTTATTTATTTATTTATTTTATATATATATATATATTTTTTTTTTTTTTTGTGGCACGCAGGCCTCTCACTGCTGTGGCCTCTCCCCTTGCAGAGCACAGGCTCTGGACATGCAGGCCCAGCTGCCATGGCTCATGGGCCCAGCCACTCCGCAGCATGTGGGATCTTCCCGGACTGGGGCACGAACCTGTGTCCCCTGCATCGGCAGGCAGACTCTCAACCACTGTGCCACCAGGGAAGCCCTATATTGAGGTCCTTTTTTAGTAAGTGATCTGTGTCTATAACAATGTATTTTTGAGATCTAGAGAGTTCAACACTCAAAGTACACAAAAGATGGTATTTACATTTTAAATTTTTATTGTTGACATATTTCAGGTTTAAGATTTAAGCTTGTTGATCCAAGGGAAAACAAATGAGGCAAGTACAAAAATCTTAGGGAATGTGTTTTCATGTACAAAAGAAAGTACAGTGCATGTAGAGGAGGAGGGTAGTAGTTTAGAGTGATTATATTTCCAATAATGGTAAAATAGCTTGTTGGTGAGCAACTACACCACTGAGAACAACTAGAAAAGATGAGAAAACAAAAACAAAACAAAATCTGACTAGCAAGTTAGCCAGAATGTGAAGAAAGGGAAATAAATTGAAATAAGCCCGATATTTAGTCCCTTTTTCTTTTAAAATTATTTGCCAATTCATGTCATACAGAGGTGAGAGACCAAGAAGTTAAACAAAAAGAGGCATTTAATGGATAAGTAACTGCACAGATTTTCAGACGTCTCATAAACTGATGAGACAAATATTGAAGAACAGAGAGTATCGAAGAGAAGAGGTCCTGGGTAGTACATTTGGGAACCTGAAAGTTTCACAGCCTGAGAGCAAGAGTGACCTGGAAATACACCAGCTTTCACAAAGGACTGAAAAAAATCTTCAAACTAGCTCAGTCCCCAACTGGATGAAGGTCATCTTTTCTTACTCAGACTGCCTGCAATAAATCAGAAGTATGTATTTTTTTCTTATGGAAAGAGACTATATCAGTTAGAACCTGATTAATTTTTTATACACAAGGACTGCCATATAATAAAAAATAAAAATATCAACACTGCCAAAAGAAAGGCAAATTATAAAATAAAAATCAGAGGAAAAGGATAACAAATTACTCCACCAAATAATCCAAATATTGGAGTAATTATACATGGACTTTAAAATAACTGAGATTAAAGTGCCCTAGAAAATCTATCACAAAATTGAAAATGTCACCAAGAAACTGGAAAAAAATACAATAGATTTTATTAAGAATTTAATACATATATAAATATATAATAGCAAATTAAACATAGTGAAAAAGAAGATTAGTGAACTGAAAAATATGTCAATAGGAACTATCTATTCTGAAGTACAGAGAATAAAAAGAATGCCGAGTATGTAAAAAGAGCTTATGAGACATGATAAAAAGATAAAGCATTGGTATTTTGGAGGTTCCAGAATGAGAGAAAGGAGAATGGGCAGAAGCAATATTTGAAGACATAGTGGTGAATATTTTCCAAAATTGGCAATAGATATTGTCATGGTTAATATTATGTGTCAACTTGACTGGGCCATGGAGTGCCCAGACATTTGGTCAGTCGTTATTCTGGATATGTCTGTGAGGGTTTTCCACCTTTGAATTGGTGGACTGAGTAAAGCAGATTGCTCCCCCTAATGTGAGAAGACCTCATCTAATCAACTGAAGGCCTGAATAGAGCAAAAAGTCTTAGTAAGAGGGATCTCCTCCTGCCTAATGGCTTGAGTTGGAACACTGGTATTTTTTTGGCCTTCAGACTCAGACTGAAACATGAGTTCTTGGTTCTTGAGTTGGCCAGCTTTCAGACTGGAACTTATCCCATCAGCACTCCTGGTTCTCAGGCCTTTGGACTCAGACTAGAACTACACATTGTCTCTCCTGGGTCTTTAGCTTGCCAGCTATATACAGATCTTGGGAATTCTCAGCCTCCATAATCACAGCATGAACCAAATTTGTTTTACACACATACACAATCCTATTTGTCCTGGAGAACACCGACTAATATGGATATTAAGCTATTCAAGAATTTCTTTGAAACCCAAGCAGGATAAATATAAATTATTACACTTCAGTATACCACTGTCAAACTTTTATAAACCAAACACAAATCTTAAATGCAGCCAGGGTAAAAGTGTATTATTTTCCAAGAATAAACAACAAGAGAGCTGATTTCTCAACAGAAATAAAGGAGAAAATAAGACAGTAAAATTACATCTTTAAGGTGCTGAGAGAAACTGCCAGCCTCCTAAAATATCCTTCAAGAATATAGGGAAAGTAAGGGAAAGGCTTTTCCAGACTAACAACAATTTAGAGACTTCTGTATCAGTATATAGGTACTAAAAAATTACTAAAGAAAGTTGTTCAGGCAGAAGCAAAATGATTTAATATAAGAATAAATAAATAAAGGAAGATGCATGAAAAATGATAAATAAATGGGGAAATCCAAATAAATGTTTTGTAAAACACTGATAATTATTATTTCAGGGGTTTAAATATATGTAGAATTCAAATAGAGGATCAGAATACATACAATGTGGGAGGGAGGTAAAGAGAGAGAAAGTTATCAAAACACTACCATTGTCAGAGAAGAAACAAAAATAGAATGTGTGTTGTAATATATACAGATATTCATCAAGAAAACAAAATGCATACTTAAAAAGTGAATGAGATCACAGCAAGATCTTTTCTGACCCACCTCCTAGAGTAATGGAAATAAAACCAAAAATAAACAAATGGGACCTAATGAAAATTAAAAGCTTTTGCACAGCAAAGTCAACCATAAACAAGACAAAAAGACAACACTCAGAATGGGAGAAAATATTTGCAAAAAAATCAATGGACAAAGGATTAATCTCCAAAATATATAAACAGCTCATGCAGCTCAATATCAGAAAAACAAACAACCTGATCAAAAATTGGGCAGAAGACCTAAATAGACATTTCTCCAAAGAAGACATATAGCTGGCCAAGAGTCATATGAAAAGATGCTCAACATCACTAGTTATTAGAGAAATGCAAATCAAAACTACAATGAGGTATCACCTCACACCAGTTAGAATGGACATCATCAAAAAATCTACAAACAATAAATTCTGGAGAGGGGGTAGAGAAAAGGGAACCCTCTTGCACTGTTGGTGAGAATGTAAATTGATACAGCCACTATGGAGAACAGTATGGAGGTTCCTTAAAAATTAAAAATAGAATTACCATATGACCCAGAAATCCCACTACTGGGCATATACCCAGAGAAAACCATAATTCAGGAAGACACATGCACCCCAATGTTCACTGTAGCACTATTTTTAATAGCCAGGACATGGAAGCAACTTAAATGTCCATCAACAGAAGGATGGATAAAGAAGATTTGGTACATATATACAATGGAATATTACTCAGCCATAAAAAGGAATGAAACTGGGTCATTTGTAGAGACGTGGATGGACCTAGACTGTCATACAGTGAAGTAAGTAGGAAAGAGGAAAACAAATACCATATATTAAGGCATATATGTGGAATCTAGAAAAATGGTACAGATGAACCAATTTGCAAGGCAGAAATAGAAACACAGATGTAGAGAACAAATGTATGGACACCAAGGGGGGAAACGGGGGGGAGGGTTGGGGGTGGGATGAACTGGGAGATTGGGATTGACATATGTACACTAATATGTATACAATAGGTAACTAATAAGAACATGCTGTATAGGACAGGGAACTCCTGTGCTATACAGCACGGGAGTACACTTCACTGTACAGTAGAAACTAACACAACATTGTAAAACTGTACCCCAATTAAAAGAAAAGTGAATGAGGATTTTAAAAGTGCTGAAAACAGCAATTAATCAAAAAAAAAAAAAAAGGAAAATAGGGGGGAGAAATAGAAAACATTTGTAAGATAGTAGATTTAAACTTAAGTAGAAATCACATTAAATGCAAATGGTCTAAATTTAATGTGAAGATGATAATAGATAATTCTCATAGCAAATTATTCATGAGTCTAATATAGAAATAAAAATAAACACTTATTATTAAAGAGTTTAACTCAGATTCATGAGTAAACTTGGCATATGTTATAACCAGTTCAAAAGAGAATTCTAAGAACAGGCATATTTATAAATCAGGAATAATAAAATGAATAAGTATATAGTGGGAAACTTTTTTCCTCAGTATGGGAGGATAGATAAATCTCCACCAAACCAGACATCATTTGCATATATACAAATTTACCAATTTACAAAATAGCTCAAAGATAACAAAAGGCTAGAATTAGATAACCTGGAGAGATGTCCACATTAAAACAATTTTTTTCCAGTAAAGATTTCTGAAATAAATATAGAAACAAAATATAAGTCATGCTGTTTATAAGAGAAACAAATATAAGGATACATGAAAATTGAAAGTAAAAGCATGAAAAATTATATTGCATGTAAAAAGTAACCAAAAACCCAGTGTAGTCAAATGATTATCAAAGAATTTAAGAAAAAAGTATTAATATAAATAGCATATTTCACAATGATAAAGGGATCTGTCTACCAGGATAGATTATTTATATTGCAATTGTAAATTTTAATGCATCTAATACTAACCTCCCTTCAAATTATATAGAAAGATTGACAGATTTGAATAAATAGACAAATCTACAAGCATAACCAAGGATTCTGAATACAAGTCTCTCAGTAACTCATGGAAGCAGACAAAAACAAAATAGAAGATTTGAATAACATGATTAACAAATATATGTGCTCATGAACATACATACCCAACACACATAATATTGCACCCCAAACTAAAAAAGAGTGATGTAGATATGGAACATATACCAAAGTCCTAAAAAAAAATTGAAAAAAATGAAATCATACAGAATGTTTTCTCTGATCATACTGGAAATACACTAGGAATCAGTAATAGAGATATCATGAAAATTTACACATATTTAGAAATTAGGCAACATAATTCTAAATAATCCAGGGGTAAATATGTAATTATAATGAAAATTTGAAAACATTTTGAGCTAAGTGATAATAAAATTAAAATATATATCAAATTAGTGTTATCCAGCTAAAGCAGTGCTTAGAGGAAAATGTGCAGTATGTATTAGGTTTGATTTTCCCAGAAGCTCTCCCTAAGTCAAGGATGTATTGGGAAATGCTCCAGAGAGAAACTGATAAAGGAGTGAGTGAGAAAGCAGGTTGCTGAAATGTAAAAAGCCACAAAATATGTGATTTCCTCTATAAACTCAACCTCAGTTTGATCCTGTGAAGAACTCTAGAGAGAAAACTTCGTCTCAGTGTGAGTCTCCTCTGGAAGCCAGAGAGAAGGCTTCTGGACCTCTGAATCAGTTAGCAATTGACTAGTCTGTTCCAGGAAGGTGTAAACTTCTAGGCACTTCAACCTCTCCAAATAGTCAACGTGGCTTAAGTATTCCAAAGGGAATTCTTTGAGGATGGTCTCAACTGCAAGCCAGAAACTGGGAGATTCAAAGGCACTGGTAAAAGGTACTTGAGGGAATCTATGTACCATACAAGAGGGACTTAAGCTCCTGGGCACTTATGGATCTTCATGGATGAGGTAGTTTCAGTATCCTGAGGGTAATACTCAGAGAAAGATTATAGCTGTCCATGGTCAGCAACAAAGAAGATAGAAACAAGGAGATGGGTATATAGCACTGGTAAAATGAATACAAGAGGATTTGAGCAAGGCATTGATGGTGTCCACCAGATACACTTAGGCTGAAAATTAGTCTCTAAGATTCCATCTCAAGAAGTCAGAAAACTATAAGTAAATTAAATGTGAACAATGTAGGAAGACAAAAATAGTAAATATGAGAATAGAAATTAATGACTAGAAAGTAAATATGAAATAGAGAAAACCAACTAAGCCAAATGTTGTTTCTTGGAAAACACTAGTGAAATTAATCTGGTAATATTACCTATCAAGAAATCTGAAGAAATACAATTTACCAATAACAGGAATTTTAGAAAAGGTGAGTATCATTACAGACCTTACAGGTAATAAAAACATAATATGAGGAAATAATGGAAAAAAAAAACCCTATGCCATAAAAATAAAAATGTAGAGAAATACACAAATTCTTAGGCTAAAAATAAAGTTACCCCAAATGGAAACAATGTGAAATAGATAATCTGAAGTTTTCATAGCTATTAAAGTAATCAAATCTATATTTGAAAATCTTCCCAAAGAAATTACTGGCTCAGATGGTTTAATTGGTGACTTCTACAATATATCAAAGAAAGATATTGTATAATATTATGAAAATTCTTTTAGAAAATAGAAAAATTTATTTTCCAAGGCCAGCAAAATCTTGATCTCAAAACCTGACAAGGACATTAGAAGAAAGAAAATTACAGGTCATTCTCTCTCATTTATTTAGCTGTAAAAGTATTTAGATACAGTATTAGCAATCAAAACCAATGAAATATGGAAAAATACTATATCAAGATCAGGTTGGATATATTCCAGGAGTGTAAGATTGTTTTAATATTCAATTCACTGCAGTAACAGAATAAGGTAGTAAAAACTATATTGTTATCTCAATGGAAGCAGAAAAAGCACATGAGAAAAGTTAAAATATTCAGGATGAAACTAGGAATAGAAAAAACTACCTTAGCTGAAAAAGAATATCACAAAATTCTACCACAAAAATCATACTAAATAGTGGACTATCTAGAGCTTTCCCTTAGAGAATAGAACAAGACAACAATGTCTGCTCTTAAGTCTCTTATATCAATAATGAACTGAATCCAATATTGTATTCTTGCTTAGCAGTGAAATGAGGCAGGAAAGGGAATAACGATAAAAGGGTTAGAATTCTGCTTCCAGCAAAATGTATGAAAAAACAGTTTTCAGACAGCGATGATTGGGCAATGGAAGATATTGATCTATCAGAAAGGGGAAAACAACAAGGTGAGTTCTACAATTACCACAGTTTGTGACCTTGAGAATGTAGGGAGAGAAAACCGAGATAGGTCTCAGCAGTCTCCCTGAGTTGAGGGGACAGAACTGGGAGGACAGGGAGGGCAGAGAGGCCAGGCTTGTAGAGTTTGCAAAGCAGAAGTCTGGAGAGCTGCACAGAGAACTCCAGAAGTCTGTAATGGGCTCTCTAAATAGTCAGCTGAGTACTAATAAGCATATATGTGTACAACCTACCTGGGACTGCCAAAGCAGAAAGAGCAATCCTTGGAGTTCACACAGGCTGGGAATGGATTCTGTTCCTATTACTAGGATGCTGGATAGAGTCATCAGAACGATTTCATCTCTATAATGGGGAAAAAGCCTAGAATAAAAGCTGTTCTGGTCCTGTCTAACAAATCTCAAAATCTAGCCTTGAAAAATATCAATCTATCGCCAGACAAATTAGCTGTGTTTCAGAACAAAGCCCAAGGAAATGTATAGAAATACAAAAATTTCAGCATTCAATGTCTGTCATCCAACCAAAAATTACCAGGGAAGAAGCTGGAAAATCTGATTCATAATGTGGTGAAAAATCAATCAGTAAAAACAGAAACAGAGGAGACATGTAAGGTAAATAATAGACATGGACATTAAAACAATTTTTATAATTATATTCCATATATTTAGATGATGGGGAAAGATTGTGCATGATTAGGAAATGCGAATATGTATTTTAAAAATAACAAATCAAACACCTAGAGGTGAAAAATAAAATTTCTGAGATGAGAAATGCACAGGATAAGAGTAAATGCAGATAAGGCATTGTAGAAGAAAATGTAGAATAGTAACAGAAACTAAAGTGATACAGGAGATAAAAGACTAAAAAAAACAGTGGAAGAGCATCAGGATCTATGGGACATCTTCAAGTAACCTTGGTGTAACTAGAGATCCCAATGAGGGTGGAAGGAGGTGATAGAGGAAATTTTAAGAAATATTTACAGCTTCCCAGTGCCCCAGTCCCTCCCAGCACCACCAGACGTGGACGTGTCCACCAGAAAGATAAGATCCAACCTCATCCACCAGAACACAGACACTAGTCTCCTCCAGCAGGAAGCCTACACAAGCCACTGAACAAACCTTAGCCACTGGGGGCAGACACCAAAAACAACAGGAACTATAAACCTGCAGCCTGCAAAAAGGAGACCCCCAAACACAGTAAGTTAAGCAAAATGGGAAAACAGAGAAACACACAGCAGATAAAGGAACAAGGTAAAGACCCACCAGACCTAAGAAATGAAGAGGAAATAGGCAGTCTACCTGAAAAAAAATTCAGAATAATGATAGTAAAGATGATCCAAAATCTTAGAAATAGAATGGAGAAAATAAAAGAAACGTTTAACAAGGACCTAGAAGAACTAAAGAGCAAACAAACAATGATGAACAACACAATAAATGAAATTAAAAGTTCTCTAGAAGGAATCAATAGCAGAATAACTGAGGCAGAAGAATGGATAAGTGACCTAGAAGATAAAATAGTGGAAATAACTACTGCAGAGCAGAATAAAGAAAAAAGAGTGAGAAGAATTGAGAACAGTGTCAGAGACCTCTGAGACAATATTAAACACACCAATATTCGAATTATAGGGGTCCCAAAAGAAGAAGAGAAAAAGAAAGGGTCGGATAAAATATTTGAAGAGATTATAGTTGAAAACTTCCCTAATATCAGAAAGGAAATAGTTAATCAAGGCCAAAAAGCACAGAGAGTCCCATACAGGATAAATGCAAGGAGAAACACGCCAAGACACATATTAATCAAACTATCAAAAATTAAATACAAAGAAAACATATTAAAAGCAGCAAGGGAAAAGCAACAAATAACATACAAGGGAATCCCCATAAGGTTAACAGCTGATCTTTCAGCAGAAACTCTGCAAGCCACAAGGGAGTGGCAGGACATATTTAAAGTGTTGAAGGAGAAAACCTACAACCAAGATTACTCTACCTACCAAGGATCTCATTCAGATTCGACGGAGAAATTAAAAACTTTACAGACAACCAAAAGGTAAGAGAATTCAGCACTACCAAATCAGCTTCACCAGAAATGCTAAAGGAACTTCTTTAGGCAGGAAACATAAGAGAAGGATATGACCTACAATAAAAAACCCCAAGCAATTAAGAAAATGGTAATAGGAACATACATATTGATACTTACCTTAAATGTAAATGGATTAAATGCTCCAACCAAAAGACATAGACGGGCTGAATACATACATAAACAAGACCCATATATATGCTGTCTACAAGAGACCCAATTCAGACCTAGGGACACACACTGACTGAAAGTGAGGGGATGGAAATAGATATTCCATGCAAATGAAAATCAGAGGAAAACTGGAGTAACAATTCTCATATCAGACAAAACAGACATTAAAACAAAGACTATTACCAGAGACAAAGAAGGACAGAGAAGGACACTACATAATGATCAATGGATCAATCCAAGAAGAAGGTATAACAGTTGTAAATATTTATGCACCCAACATAGGAGCACCTCAATACATAAGGCAAATACTAACAGTCATAAAAGGGGAAATCAACAGTAACATGATAATAGTAGGGGACTTTACCACCCCACTTTCACCAATGGACAGATCATCCAAAATGAAAATAAATAAGGAAACACAGCTTAAAATGATACATTAAACAAGATGGACTTAATTGATATTTATAGGACATTCCATCCAATAAGAACAGAATATGCTTTCTTCTCAAGTGCTCATGGAACATTGTCCAGGATACGTCATATCTTGGGTCACAAATCAAGCCTTGGTAAATTTAAGAAAATTGAAATTCTATCAAGTATCTTTTCTGACCACAATGCTATGAGACTAGATATCAATTACAGGAAAAAAAATTGTAAAAACTGAAAACACATAGAGGCTAAACAATACACTACTTAATAACCAAGAGATCACTGAAGAAATCAAAGAGGAAATAAAAAAATACCTAGAAACAAATGACAATGAAAACACAGTGACCCAAAGCCTATGGGATGCAGCAAAAGCAGTTCTAAGAGGGAAGTTTGTAGCAGTACGATCCCACCTTAAGAAACAAGAAACATCTCAAATAAACAGCTTAACCTTACACCTAAATCAATTAGAGAAAGAAGAACAAAACAAAACCCCTAAGTTAGCAGAAGGAAAATATCATAAAGATCAGATCAGAAATAAATTAAAAAGAAATGAAGGAAAGAATAGCAAAGATCAATAAAACTAAAAACTGATTCTTTGAGAAGATAAACAAAATTGATAAACCATTAGCAAGACTCACCAAGAAAAAATGGGAGAAGACTCAAATCAACAGAATTATAAGTGAAAAAGGAGAAGTAACAACTGACACTGCGAAATACAAAGGATCATGAGAGATTACTACAAGAAACTCTATGCCAAT
This sequence comes from Neophocaena asiaeorientalis asiaeorientalis, assembly GCF_003031525.2. Lineage (NCBI taxonomy): Eukaryota > Metazoa > Chordata > Mammalia > Artiodactyla > Phocoenidae > Neophocaena > Neophocaena asiaeorientalis. The sequence goes on along the minus strand of NW_020185336.1, from coordinate 11,667,021 downwards.
AAAATGGACACCCTGGAAGATATGAACCAATTCTTAGAAAATCACAACCTTCCGAGACTGAAGCAGGAAGAAATAGAAAATATAAACAGACCAATCACAAGCACTGAAATTGAAACTGTGATTAAAAATCTTCCAACAAACAAAAGCCCAGGACCAGATGGCTTCACAGGCGAATTCTATCAAACATTTAGAGAAGAGCTAACACCTATCATACTCAAACCTTCCAAAATATAGCAAAGGGAGGAATACTCCCAAACTCATTCTACGAGGCCACCATCACCCTGATAACAAAACCAGACAAGATGTCACAAAGAAAGAAAACTACAGGCTAATATCACTGATGAACATAGATGCAAAAATCCTCAACAAACTACTAGCAAACAGAATCCAACACACATTAAAAGGATCATACACCATGATGAAGTGGGGTTTATCCCAGTAATGCAAGGATTCTTCAGTATACACAAATCAATCAATGTGATACACCCTATTAACAAATTGAAGAAAAAAACCATATGATCATCTCAGTAGATGCAGAAAAAGCTTTCAACAAAATTCAACACTCATTATTATAAAAACCCTCAAGAGGGCTTCCCTGGTGGCACAGTGGTTCAGAGTCTGCCTGCCGATACAGAGGACATGGGTTCGTGCCCCGGTCTGGGAAGATCCCACATGCTGCAGAGCGGCTGGGCCCGTGAGCCGTGGCTGCTGAGCCTGCGGGTCCGGAGCCTGTGCTCCGCAACGGGAGAGTCCACAACAGTGAGAGGCCCGCGTAGCTCAAACAAACAAACAAAAAAAAACCTCAAGAAAGTAGGCATAGAGGGAACTTACCTCAACATAATAAAGGCCATATATGACAAACCCACAGCCAACATCGTCCTCAGTGGTGAAAAACTGAAACCATTTCCACTAAGATCAGGAAAAAGATAAGGTTTGCCACTCTCCCCACTGGTATTCAACATTGTTTTGGAAATCTCAGCCACAGCAATTAGAGAAGAGAAAGAAATAAAAGGAATCCAAATGGGAAAAGAAGAAATAAAGCTGTCACTCTTTGCAGATAACATGATACTATACATAGAGAATCCTAAAGATGCTACCAGAAAACTACTAGAGCTAATAAATGAATTTGGTAAAGTAGCAGGATACAAAATTAATGCACAGAAATCTCTTGCATTCCTGTACACTAAGGATGAAAAATCTGAAAGTGAAATTAAGAGAACACTCCTATTTACCACTGCAACAAAAAGAATAACTACAAAGCTACAGTAATCAAGACAGTATGGTACTGGCACAAAAACAGAAATATAGATCAATGGAACAGGATAGGAAGCCCAGAGATAAATCCACTCACCTATGGACACCTTATCTTTGATAAAGGAGGCAAGAATATACAGTGGAGAAAAGACAGCTTCTTCAATAAGTGGTGCTAGGAAAACTGGACAGCTACATGTAAAAGAATGAAATTAGAACACTCCCTAACACCATACACAAGAATAAACTCAAAATGAATTAGAGACCTAAGTGTAAGGCCAGACACTATCAAACTCTTAGAGGAAACATAGGCAGAACACTCTGACATAAATCACAGCAAGATCCTTTATGACCCACCTCCTAGAGAAATGGAAATAAAAACAAAAATAAACAAATGGGACCTAATGAAACTTCAAAGCTTTTGCACAGCAAAGGAAACCATAACCAAGACCAAAAGACAACCCTCAGAATTGGAGAAAATATTTGCAAATGAAGCAACTGACAAAGGATTAATCTCCAAAATTTACAAGCAGCTCATGCAGCTCAGTATCAAGAACACAAACAACCCAATCCAAAAATGGGCAGAAGACCTAAGTAGACATTTCTCCAAAGATGATATACAGATTGCCGACAAACACATGTAAGAATGCTCAACATCATTAAGAATTAGAGAAATGCAAATCAAAACTACAATGAGATATTATCTCACACTGGTCAGAATGGTCATCATCAAAAGATCTACAAACAATAAATGCTGGAGAGGCTGTGGAGAGAAGGAAAACCTCTTACACTGTTGGTGGGAATGTGCATTGATACAGTCACTATGGAGAACAGTATGGAGGTTCCTTAAAAAACTAAAAATAGAACTACCATATGACCCAGCAATCCCACTACTGGGCATATACCCTGAGAAAACCATAATTCAAAAAGAGTCATGTACCACAATGTTCATTGCAGCTCTATTTACAATAGCCAGGACATGGAAACAACCTAAGTGTCCATCGACAGGTGAATGGATAAATAAGATGTGGCATATATATACAATGGAATATTACTCAGCCATAAAAAGAAATGAAATTGAGTTATTTGTAGTGAGGTGGATGAACCTAGAGTCTGTTATACAGAGTGTAGTAACTCAGAAAGGGAAAAAGAAATACTGTATGCTAACACATATATATGGAATCTAAAAAAAAGAAAAAAAAGGTTCTGAAGAACCTAGGGGTAGGGCAGGAATAAAGACACAGACGTAGAGAATGGACTTGAGGGCACGGGGAGGGGAAAGGTTAAGGTGCGACGAAGTGAGAGAGTGGCATGGACATATATACACTACCAAGTGTAAAATAGATGGCTAGTGGGAAACAGCTGCATAGCACAGGGAGATCGGCTCAGTGCTTTCTGACCACCTATAGGGGTGGGGTAGGGAGGTTGGGAGGGAAGGAGATGTAGGAGGGAAGAGATATGGGGATGTATGTATATGTATAGCTGATTCACTTTGTTATAAAGCAGAAACTAACCCACCATTGTAAAGCAATTATACTCCAATAAAGATGTTTAAATAATAATAACAATTAAAATAAAATAAAGATTTACAGATTTACCACGTTTGATGGAAACTCTAAACCCATAGTTTTAAGAATCTCCTCAAGAAAGCAGAAAACTACACTGTAACTTAGCATAGTCAAATTGCTTAAAATAAGTAATAAAATCTCAGAATTACCAAGAGAAAAATAAAAAGACTCATTACATTTAAAGGGACAAAGAAAAACTTTCAGTGTAATTCTTGTTGAAAATAATTCAAGTCTAAGGTAATGAAGCAATGTCTTTGAAATGCTGAGATAAATGAAACCCCACAATCAATCTTGAATTGTATATCCTTATCCTATGTAAGGGAAAATATCTTTTAAAAAATGTAGCCAATTAAGGACTTTTAGAGAGAAAGAAAAGCAGACAGAATTAGTTGCCAGCAGATCTTCACTATAGCAAATTATAATGAAACCTCTTTAGGCAGAAGAAAAGGGATGCCACATAAAACCATGTATCTACACAAATGAATGAAGGCACCAAATGTGTAAATATATAGATAAATATAAAAGACCATGTTTCTTAGTTTTAATATCTTTTTTTAAGATAATGAATGATTTAAAGCCAAAGTGATAACAATGTATTATAAAATTTTCAACCAATGAAGAAATAAGATGTATAACATGAATAGCACGAAGGTTGGAAGAAGGGAGATAAAGTATACTGTTGTAAGGTCTATACTATATGTGACATATAATATTACTTGAAGGCAGACTGTGGTAAGTTAAAGATGTATACTATTAATCTTAAATCATTTGTCAAAATAAGAAGAATTACAGCTAATAATCCAAAAAAGGAGATATAATGGAGTAATAAAATTACTCAATCTAAAAGGAGGCAGAAATAGAAGAAAAAGGAAACAAGTAATTAATACATGCAATAAATAGAAAACGAAGAGCAAGATGATAGATTTAAATCCAACTGTATTAATAGTCACATTAAATGTAAATGGTCTAAACACAAAAATTAAAAGGCAGAAATTGCCAGACTGAATAAATTAAAAAAAAAAACTTAACTATACACTGTTTACAAGAAAGATACTTTAAATGTATATCAATACTATGCAAACATTCAGGCTGCAGTGGTTAGGGTAATATTAGATGAAGTAGGTTACCTAGTCAACAAGGTTTTTGGAATTTCAAAATACATAAAACAAAAATGCAAAGCAATGAAAGGAGAAATAGACATATTTATAAATATTTGAAGATATCAACAGTGCTCTTTCTATAAGTGATAGAAGGACATGGAAAATCAGTACTTATATAAAAGACTTGAAAAACACTATCAACTGAATTGACTTAATTAAAATTTATTGAATGACCCATGCAACGACAGTGGAACACACACTGTAAAATGGTATAAGTACTGAAAAAAAAAAACTGTGGCGATTTTTAAAAACTTTAAACATATAACAGCCATGTAACAGCCATTTAATTCTCAGGTATTTAGTCAAAATAAATAAAAGCATATATCCACAGAAAGACTTGTACACAAATGTTCATAGCAACTTTGTTTGTAAGAACCCAAATCTGGAAACAACCAAGTATCCATCAACAGACAAATGGATAAACAAATTTTGATATGTATATGGAATACCCCTCAGCAATGAAAAAGAATGAACTACTGATACATGCAACAACGTGGATTAATACCAAAATAATCAGACAAAAAATAATATAAACTGTGTAATTCATTTATATAAATGAATGAATATATATAAATGAATTGCATATAGAAAATGCAAATTAATCTATGGTGACATAAAGCAAAATAATGATTGCCTTAGAAAAGGGAAGGGAGTTGGTGTGAAACTCATGAGGGAGCAATTACAAAAACACATGCAGAAATTTTGTGGGCTGATGGATATGTTCATTATTCATTGTAGTGATAGTTTTAAGGGTGTACACACATGTCAGAATTCATCAAATTGTACACTCTAAGTCTCTGAAGTTCATTATATGTTAATTATACCTCAACAAATCTATAAATCTATACGTATTGGAAAGAAAGAAATACAATGATCATTATTACAATTAACAGTTAAGGACCTAGAAAATCCAAAAGTAACCACAGATAAACTGTTAGAAATATGTTGCTAGATATAAAATTAATATATAAAAAGCAATTATGTTTCCAAATTTCAGAAATAATTTTAAAATAAATATAAAAATACAATTTATGTTATCAAATAAAGTCAACTTCCTCAGGATGTAATAAAAAATATTTGCAAAGGCAACTTCAAATATTATTGAAAGTAAACAAAGGAAACAATAAATGGGAGCATATAACATATTAACAAATAGGAAGAGTCAATATTTTAAAGATTCTTTTTTTTTTTTTGGCTGTGCCACACGGAATGTGAGATCTTAGTTCCCCAACCAGGGATCCAACCCACGCCCCCCTGCATTGGAAGTGTGGAGTCTTAACTACTGGACTGCCAGGGAAGTCTCTTTTTTTTTAAAGATTATTCACAAATTAATATATGGTTTCAGTATAACTCAAACAAAACCAAGCAGATTTGGAGGGAAAATGGACAGAATGATTCTAAAATGTGTACGGAAATGCAAAGGGCTAAGAATAATCAGGTCAATCCTGAAGAAGAGGAAGAAAAAATGGACAATTCAGCTACAGAAATCAAAACATTATCATACTACATTAATTCTGACAACGTGGTATTACTATGAAATATATCTTGCAATGATATAGACTCTGGAAACAGTTCTACATATATATAAACACTATATTTGTGACAAAGTTAGAGTTTAAGAATGGTGAGAAATAGATTTCCCAATAAATGGTATTGAATCAATTAAATATCCACATAGAAGGGGTTAATCTTGACTTATGTCATATATTAAAAATTAATTCCAGGGGCTTCCCTGGTGGCACAGTGGTTGAGAGGCTGCCTGCCGATGCAGGAGACGCGGGTTGGTGCCCCGGTCTGGGAATATCCCACATGCCGCGGAGCGGCTGCGTCCGTGAGCCATGGCCACTTAGCCTGTGCGTAAAAAATATATATATATATATATATATATTAATTCCAACATAATATAAATTCAAATGTCAAAGATGAATCAGTAATGCTTCTAGAAATTAACATCAGAGAATATCTTCATGACCTAGGAGTGGGGAAAGGATTCTTGAAAAAGACATCTAATGCGTTAATCATAAAAAAGATTGAGAGCTCTTAGAACTCAATAAGAAAAATAATCTGATTTAAAAGTGGGCAAAGGAAAAACAAACAAAAGATGGGCAAAGGACCTGAATAAACATTTCTCCAAAGAAGATTACAAATGCCAATAAACACATGAAAAAATATTCAACATCATTAGCCATCAGAAAAATGAATATCAAGGCCACAATGAGATACCAGTTCACCCACTAGGATGGCTATAATCAAAAAGACATAATAACTAGTATTGTCAACGATATGGAGAAATTGTAACCTTCACACACTGCTGGTGGGACTTTAAAATGTTGCAGCTGCTTTGGAAGAGGGTCTGGCAAATCCTTAAAATGTGAAACACGGAGTTACTGTATGACCCAGCACTTCTACTCCTAGGTATATACTCAAGAAAAATGAAATCCTATGTCCACCCAAAACTCATATATGAGTGTTCATAGCGGTATAATTCATAATAGGAAAAAAAGTGAAAACAAATTCAAATGTTGAATGAATTAATAAATAAAATGTAATGTATCTATGCAACTGAATATTATTCAGCTTTAAAAAAGAACAAAGTACCGATCTGATCTCAGCAGTCATTAGGGAAATCAATTGAAATCCAAATGAGATATATCATGCCAGAATGCATAAAATTTTAAAAGACTAAAAATTTCTTGCCTACATAAAAATGTGAAGAAACTGGAATTCCCACACACTCTAGTCAGTAGTGTAAATTCATGCAATTACTTTGGAACCATTTTTGGCCGTTTCAAATAAATCTGATATAGCCTCTGATTTCATCAATTCTTCTCTAAGGAAGAAAGTGTGGCGAATATCAGCCTCCAGAAATGAGTGTATGTGTTTACCAAAGGACATCCATCAGAATTTTCATAGCAATATTATTTGTATAACCAATGACTAGAATCAAACTAAATGTTTGCCAACTGTAAAGAAGAGTATAAATCATAGCATCATACAGAATACTATACTGCATTGATAATTAATGATCTACCAGTACTTTCAACACATGGGCACATTTCATAAACACAAAAATGAGAGAAAGAAACCCTATGTGAAAGAATGTGTACGATTACTTTATATTAAGGTTAAAAATTAGATGTTAGAAATCAGGATACTGGATACCTTTGGGAAAGAGCGAAGCAGTGATTTGAGGAGAAGCATGATAGAGCTTCTTGGGTTTTAGTGATATGTTGCAACTGCATTGCATCAAGTTGCAAGAATTGATTGTTAAATTTTTTAATTTTGCAAGCTGGTTGGCATCAATTTGGTAGCTTGAAACTGGCCATGCTGGGAGTATTCACATTATGGATGTCGTGTTTTTTCAATGTGCTTTTGTTTTTTGTTTTGTTTTGTTTTGAGGTGGGGGGACTAGTTATATATTTACCAGCATAATACTGGTCCCAGATGTGCTCACTTTGTGAAATTCACAGTTATGCACATGTGATTTGTGAACTTTCCTTTATTTATGTGCTACTTCAAAAGATAATTCATATCTCAAATGAGAAAAAAATGTAAGTCACTATAATTTCAAACAAATATCCTTAGTATAGGTTAATCCTAATCCAGAGAAAGTGGAGCAGGAGAGCTAGGTAGGCAGCTGTTAGAAGCAATGGGGCCAAAGCACTAATACAATCATTGATTTATCCATTTTCACTGCTTAAGTCAAAGGTCATGACCTTTTATTTTTAGAGGTCAGACAGGTGACATAAAAGAATGAAGATAGAGTTTGCATATTTATGCACATAGGAATATTCTGTACCTCCACACAGAAATGCTTTTTTCTATTTTCCTTGAAAATCACATACTTCTTCTTGATATATTTGTAACCTGATTATTAGGATATTGAGCCCTTATATCAGACTGACAAGGTTGGAATATAGCTTTTATATTTTTTAGTTATGTGATCTTGGACAAATTATATAACTCTAGCTTCTAGTTTCCTCATTAGCAAAGTAGTGAAAATAATCATACCCCATCACTTATTCATTCAAAGAAACTTATGGAGCAGGGGCTATGGGCCAGAGATGATTCTCAGAGAATGGGATATAACAAGAAGTAAAATATACAAAGATTCATTATCTAAAATTGTTTCTATTATAAGATGGACACAAAATAAATAAGGTGCATAAGAAAAATCTGTATGTGGTGATAGCCATGAAGGAAAGTTAACTAGGGAAGGGAAATAGGGGTGTTAGTGGCCTAATATTCAATTACCTGGTTAGTTTTCACAGAGAAGATGACATTTAAGTCAAAACTTAAGATACAACTCTTTAGGAGAAAGGTGTTATAGGCAGAGGGGACAGGACATGCACAATCATGCCTGAATTATTTGAGAAATAGCAAGAAGGCCAGTATGACTGGAGTAGAGTGAGAAAGTGTCAGAGATATAGGCCACCATAAGGATTCTGAGATGCGGGTGTGTGCAGAGTTTTGAGCATAATAGTAATGTGACCTAACTTGTGTTTAATGGGATCAGTTCAGCTGCTTTGTTGACAACAGATTCAAGGAAGGCAAGGATGGAAAAAGGAGGCTGTTATAATAATCCACATGAGCAATGACAGCTGCTTAGTCCAGTGAAGTAGCTCCATTTTGCATTTAGCAAAGTAGGTTCAATTTTTCTAGATCTTCTAATTTTTAAGACAAGCCACATATCAAGATTTTTAGTGAAAAATATCCTAATTTTCTAATATTGAATTAATTTGTTTTGTTTTGTAACACATGAAGACACATGTACAAAACCTATATCTACAGATGTTTTACTAGAATCATTGTGTCGCTGGAATACTGCTTCTAGCCCTCATGACTGCTCTTTGTAGCTAGGTCTATTCTTCATAAACAGGTGAGTCTCCAGTCAGGTTCTGGCTTGATGTTTCTCCTTACTTATTCCCTACTTTTTGGTATTGGCTTTCATTTCCAGTACTGAATCTTGAAATATGACACATTATTAGAGAAATATATCCCTTACTAGAAGAAACAAATAGGAAACTTACTAGTGTTCTTTTAGCCCCGGAGAGCTATTTTTGGCAATATTTTTTCTTTGATTTTTATCTCAAATTATGAGAGGTTAATAACTGACAGAGGAAGTAGATGAGTAAAACACTATCCAACTATTAATATTAGAAGAGAAAAAGCAACAACATAGATTGGTTCTGAACCACAGATAGTGACTATCAAGTGCAGATTGGGGAACACTTTCTAATGTTACTGACATACCCATCTAAATTTCTATTTAAAAATGAATATTTATTTTAAAATTTAAAAATCATCATTTCAGGGACTTCCCTGGTGGTCCAGTTGTTAAGACTCTGTGTTCCCACTGCAGGGAACACGGGTTCAATTCCTGGTCAGGGGACTAAGATCCTACATGACACACGGTGCGGTCAAAAAAAAAAAAATCATCATTTCAGAACTTTCTAATGGGAGACTTTGCAAAGCCTTGTAGTAAATTCTGCAATATTATTCAGTATTAATAGAATAATTGGCTTAGAATTCAGATAGTTCTGTAGCATGGTTTATCGTGGTGAAGTTTATAATTTATATGTGTAAAATTGGCTCTTCTTTCCTTTGGCACCAATAACAAAAAGTCAGTAGTTAAAAGGTAGATTTAAAAAGTGGGAAAAAGAAGTCCTAGATATCTGCTTCTCAATAATGGGTAAATAAATCGCATGCAAATATGTGAATTTATTCAGGAATTTTCTACTTTCTTCTGAAACTCTGGAAATGGGCTGTCAAAAGGCAAAATATTGTGCTAAAATGAAAGTTATCTTCCATAATTCTCAGTAAAGAAAAGTTCTGAATTTGCAAAATGTTGCAGTTATTATTATCAAAGTGCTTTCAGTCCTGAAAAACAGATCCTACGTCTGTTCTTGTTCCTTCTTAAAAGCTTCCTACATTTTCACACCTTAGCAGTTTTGGACATCTTTGTACTTGCTACAGTTAGCTATACAAACTTCAGGCCAAACTGGGAATATGAGAGAGAGAGTTACCTGCTTATTTAGTTGGTCCTAAATTGGTTGGATTGTATCCTCTTCTTCTATGTGCAAAGTTACAGAGGATTCAGCAGGTGGTTGTTGGCAAGATGTTCTTCACAGAGGAGCATTCATTGCCTAATTAGGGGCCATTAAAAAGGTTGATCATGAAGAGACTGTTGGATAAAAAGCCAGTTTTCTTCTGGTATGCAGTGGTTATTGAGGAGAGAAGAATATAGGCCTATGTGATGATACATGCTACTTATTGGGCCCTTATTAAGTGAGAGCCACTCAGTTCTGTCTACTGGGACATTTTTATGACCAATGCAGACAAAGCCCATGGAACTTACATTTTAAAGTGGAATCTGTATGAATATGTGTGCTCAAGTAGAGTTGTGTGTGTGATGCTTGCATATGTGCACTTGTGCAAATGATAGGGGTAGCAATTAAGACTCGGCAACTCTTCATAGTACAAATGTTTATTCTGATTCTGGGTTAGAACCATTACTGAGTTTAGAGATTTGAGGAGGGGGAAAAGCAGTGAGAATTTCTGATATGTACTCAGTTTTGATCACCTTAGCTCCTATCCCAACATTGTTCCCAAAGCAGGGAGCATGAAATCTAAGATTCACCTTAAAAACCCATTATATTTGAAAATTGATAACAACAGCATTTAAAATACAGGAAACTTAGAAATAGTATCACTTCTTGGGTACCTAGTATGAGCCAGGTATATATACTGCATCATTTAATTCTTAAAACATCTACTTTGTTATATAGTGCATACTTATTTTACAAAAAAGTGACTACTTCTCAGAAAGGTACATGCCCAAGGTCACATTGTTGCTAAGTGTCAGAACATTTACTCCATGTCTGTTTTGCTTTAAAGTCTACAAACTGATTGTGGCCCTCTGAGCTTGAGAAGAAAGATGATGTGTATATGAAAACACATACACACGCAATTTTGTATAGGTTGATGAGTAAATATGAGTGTGATTTTTTCATTTACTAATTTCTGTGCTTTGTTTATGATGGAAACGGAAGCGGAAGCACCCCTTTTGAAAAGCTGATTCTAATATAGTTAACTTTTGCTGTGCTTTCCTTTCTTCAATGGGTTTCTAGAGGCCATGACACTAAGTTTTATATCAATTTTTAAAATCTAGCTACTGGCAGCTCACATGGCTTGTGGATTTGGGAGGAAGGAAGTATTAATTTCAGTTTTTCACTGAAAAATTTCATCATTGAGTACTGAAGTATCCTTGAAAGTCAATATAACGCCTACATGTTACATGGTGTACTTAGTCCCATTCTGTGTTTAATGAGAGGTAACTCTAAAAGCTGATTTTCACATTCAAGAATCTTAGAGGAATTGCACACTTAGAAAGATAACTCTGGGCATTCATAAAATTAAAAGTTATAAAAGTTAATTGTACTATAATTCATAGATTCACACACACAGACACACATGTGCACACATACATATGTACATATATAATGACGTTTTGTTCAGAGAAGCAGCAAAAATATGTCAATCAAATTTATATAGCTGAAAAAAAATTTATATAGCTGAAAATATGGAAAGATTTTGAGAACTGTTTTGTATATTCTTGCAGAAAAGATACACTTAAATACATTAGAATCTACTTTCTTTACAAACGTGAATAATTGTTAACGTCTTAGTATATAAATCGTGAAAGGTCAACTCCCTTGTTTATGAAATTCTTCTTGGAGTCTATTATTCTTCTCTTTATGGCTAACAAAATTGATTGCTTTTATATGATACTAGTGATTGTTCCAAGACAATAGTACCTTAAAACATCATTGCAAAGCAGCTGCATAGCACAGGGAGATCAGCTCGGTGCTTTGTGACCACCTAGAGGGGTGGGATAGAGAGGGTGGCAGGGAGACGCAAGAGGGAGGGGATATGGGGATATATGTATACGTATAGCTGATTCACTTTGTTATACAGCAGAAATTAACACAACATTGTAAAGCAATTATACTTTAATAAAGATGTTAAAAAACAAAACAAAAAACAAAAAACATCACTGCATACTCTACCCTAACATGTCTTCCTTAATATTGTCTATTAAGTTTAAAATCATGGGGCCTATTGTTTAAATGTTCCATAATTTTTCTTAATCTGTTAAGTTTTAATTCTATACTTGTTATTACAATACCTTACATTTGTAAAATGCTTTCTATTTTTCAAGGAAATATATATATATATACATATATACACATATATATATTTCCTCTTTCTATATCATAATATAACTATTACATATTTCTGACAACGTATTATTATGCATTTCAGGATAATTAATGAAAGATCATAATAACATGTTCACTTTTTATATTTAACCTGTAGTATAATGTGAACTACTAATCTTTCAAAATAAAGTGAAATATGTCTTTATTTAAATTTCATAAATTCTTCACAGTTAATTGTAGTCACCTTTCTTACTAAATGATAGTCATTTTTCTGTCATTTAATGTTGAGACAGTTGCCTCTTCACGTAAATTTGGCAACACAAATGGATTTAAAGTGAAACAGATTCTCTCCTTTTATCCAGACTCTAACTGTATATTTAGATAGAGTTCAAGACAAAAAATTTGTGACACTCTACTGAATACTTTCTACTTCCTGTTCCCTGTTAAACATTGAATAATTTATGAACGTGACTATTTAAAATTTTCTTGTCCAGTACACATAATTTTTGTTTTGTACATTGTGTAGCAACATAAATAATTTGCTTTGAATAGGATAGCTGAAGAAAAGTGAGGCGGAAAATAAAACCTCATATGATTCTGGGAATCATTTTTTAATATTTAAAATTAAAAATAGTGGCTTTGATACTTTTCTTTGTTCCTTATATCTGACTTTCACTCTGTAAGATGATAGCTTTTACCTTTGTGCATTGATGGAGTAGAGAGCTATGGTAGCTATTTGTTGGCTAAAATATCCTGTGGTTGTTACATTAATATGCTGGAGTTGAGTAAAGCTTCAAATAATTAAAACACACTGGAAAATTCTTCATTACAAGAGGGTGATGTTTTAAATATAGCTTTAAAATACAGAAATCAATAAAGTTTACCTGCCATGTAGTTGTTTCCAATAAGCATCCATATTCAAATTTTAAATAGAGAGTACTAGATTCTTAGATGTGAAAATAGTTTTGCCAATATAATGGATTATTCCTGACCTTTAACAAGCAAGTGAAATATTATTGACAGGATGATATAATTTAGTACATATATTTAATGAATACATGGCTAATACTCATTATGTGCCAGGCATTGTACTCAGTGATACAGTCCCTGCTTTCTAGGGATTTATCTTCTAAGAAAGGTTACGTCCATATGGTATATATATAAGTGAAAAACTCTGAGGTTGTGGATATGTGATTGCTTCATGTTTTGAACTCTGATGGTACTTAACATTTTACTTCATATTTGCCTTTTGATTTAATGGAGATACAGAGAGGTTAAATGATAGCAAACCCACATTCCCTTAAGTGAATGCCAGTGGTTTTCCACATTGTCCTGCTTTCCGTCTACTTCTTTATCTCTATTTATGAATGCTGAATAGTGGCTTAGTTTCTTCCACATTGGCCTACTTACCATCTATTTACGTATCCCTGTCAATGTATGTTAAATAATAGCATAGTCAGGCTGGTGTGACCCCTAAGTTAGTTGGGAGACACTCATTTGTCGCTCTCCATAGTGCTGAAAGATTTTAGTGGGCTAAACATTAGTTGTTTCCCCTAATTCTTTGGCACTAATCATTACTGCCCAATCAAGAATTCAAAACAAGGAGAGAAAAAGTCTAGGAAAGGGAAGGAAAGATAAGATAGCATGATAAAGGAAAGGGAAGGATAAAAAAGAGAAAGGTTTACAGGAAAGGCATAGCTGTTGATTAATAGGTGGTTGGATTGATTTATTCATTAACAACAAAAGTTTACTGTACAACAGGCACCCCGCTTGGAGTGAAGCTACAACAACTCCCTCCACCCCCGCTGCCACCTTATATACCTATACTTTACCCTGCTGTATATTGGAGGAAATATACATTAATCACACAAATATGGAAAACTAAATTTGCAACTATGTTAGATGCTAAGAAGGACACAGGTCTTTGTGGATCATGAGATAAACTAGAGCAAATATTAGTGTATCAATATGGAGCTTGGTTAAAAATTAGTTACATTTTCTTCACATTATAAAATTATTATTATAAAAATAATATATCAAGGAAGATAAGATCTACTGAATTGTTTGACTTCCAAATAAAATCTTTAAAAAATATTTTAATGAGATCTTGCCTCCATGAACTCAACTTTATATTTATGCTTGAAATAGCTATAATATTTCCTAATCATGACATTTTCAATGATGATATAATAGTTGGTCAACATCAAAGGTGAGAAAATTTGTTTGGACACGTAGGTAAAAAGGAGTTTAAACATTTACTTTTATGACCAAATATTTATATCTGTTAAAATGGTATTTAAAATATATCAGCTCTACTTTTATTTCATTAATAGTTGTGATTTTGAATTTTTGTGGCTATAAATGGATTTCAAATATATTCAAAATGATTATCAGAAAAATAAAAATAATTATAAAGCTTGACTTTGAAGAATGCCTAAGCATTATTAAAATAGCCAATCGGCAGTTGACATGGCTACCACAAAAAATAGCAAATCAGCTGCATACAGAATAGGATTATCTGTTATTTATGTTGCTGGAGCTTTGTGTCATTAACTGGACCTATGCTCACTAGAAGTTCCTGCCCAACCTCTTTGCTCCCCCATCTGCAGCAGGTCACATTTTGAGCTTCATGTGATGTTCCTTTGCTCCTGAAAAAAAAAAAATCCTCAAACCATTCCATGAGCCCTTGTCAGTTGTTTGCAGCTGAATGCTGAAGCAGATGTCCAGAAGTAAACACCTCTTTATCTATGCCACAGGAAGAATTAAACACACGCTCAGATACCACTTGCTTGGGCCATTATCCAAAGAGCTCTGAACAAGTTTCTTATGACCAGAGGCTGCCTGGCTATGGACTCTGGCAACTTGAGGCCACCCTACCTGGCGACTCCTGATGGGTGAGATGATCAATATATCATGTGATATCTAAAAATCATTTGTGGCAAACTAGTTTGAAAGCTCTGTTTCAATTTTCTTCTGAGAATTTGTTACCACCTGCCATAGTTACATACTTGCTTACTTGCACAGTTACTTGCATAGTTACATACTTGCACAACAAAATGTAGCATTTGTGAAAGCAGAGTCATTGTCTTTTTGCTCACTGTTGTAGTCAAGTTGCATGGTCTAAGTATTCCATAGATATTCATTGGATGAAGGACTAGACTCTAAATTCAATGGGGCTGTCTTTATTCTTTATCTTCAGTACCCACCCCAGTGCTTAGCTCATCATAGGTACTAAGGAGGTAAGTAGGGCCCAGGTTATAAAGGTTTTGTAGGACATGGTAGGAATTTTAGACTATTTCTTAAAAGCAATGAAAAGCCACTGAAGTATTACAATTAAAAAGAAGCATTATTAGATTTTCACTTTAGAAAATAAAATTCTTGCTTTCTGGTTCTCTTAACAGAGAAATGTTAGGCATCTCCTTTCGCCTACTCATCCAGTCTTAAACTCTCTGAGTTATATAATACATTTTTTCTTCTCCTCCACTGCTAATAATTTGCCCAAATCTGACAATTTAATTTCAGCATATATATGTGTGTATATGTAATTTGCCCACTTGGTTAACCACAGGATGGGCAAGTGTACCTGATAAACTCATATTCATATCTTCAGTATATTCTCCATCTAAGTTACTCTGTGCTTTATAACTGATTAATTGTACAGTGTTGGTCATCCCATTTATGTAAACAAATACTTGCAGTAACTCCTTATGGATTAAGTATAAATTTTTAGTGTCCTATTTGAAAAAAAGTACAATATAAGTTTTTATTATATTTAACACTCATTTACATAAATTATTACATCTAAGCTTCTTGTAAGATAAGCAGACGGTTTCTCCTCTCATTTGAAAGAAAAAGAAGGAAAGAAAGGAAGGAAGGGAGGAAGGAAGGAAGGGAGGGGAAGGGAAGAAGGGAGGAAGGAAAAGGGAAAGAAAATAGCAAATGTTGGCAAGGATGTGGAGAAATAGAAACCTTTGTGCACTGTTGGTGGGAATGTGAAATGGTGTAGCTGCTGTGGAAAATGGTATGAAAAGTTAAAAAGAGAATTACCATAAAAAAATAAATAAATTCAAACTTAAAAGATGTTGCAAACTTACTACAAAGAATTCCCTTATATTTTTCACCCAAATTTAACAACTGTTAATATCATTCTCTCTATAGATGTTTCTGAATCATTGTGAACAAACTGTAGCCACTAGGCCCTTTTTATTCCAAAATATTTCATTACAGTAATCACAGTATAATTAGCAAAACTAGGACATTTAATATTGATATAAAAGTAGTTGTAATTTAACATAGATTAAAGACCTAGAGATGAGATATTACAGAGTTTATTCATATTTTGCCAGTTGTTCCAATGTCCTTTATAGTTATGTGTTTTTTCCAGTTGAGTATTCAATTCAGGTTGTACATGTTGCATTTAGTAGTCATGTCTCTTTAATATCCTTTAGTCTGTAATAGTTCTCCAGCCTTTTTTATTTTTAACTTTCATCACAGTATCATATGTGAAAAGTACAGATATTTTGTGGAGTTTCCGTTTAGGTTTGTCTTTTGCTTCCCCATGATTATAGTTGATTATGCTTTTATCTTTTGGTCTGGAATACTAAATAAATTATATTGTGTATTTCTTAGTGCATCACATCATGAGGCTCATAATGTCACCTGATCCCATTATTGGTGATTTTAATCTTGATCACTTGGTTAAGATGATGTCTACCAGATTTATTCACTATAAGGAATATTTTTTCCTTATAAATTTCCATTGTAATTAAGAAACTATGGATTACAAAAATGGCCTCAGGTACTTCCTTCCCCTTTGTGTGTACATTCTTCTTTGCAATATGATTTTGCAGTTTCTCCCATCCAGACATGGAGTATATTACTTCATCCTTTGAATCTGGGCTTGGCCATGTAACTTCCTTGGGTAAATGTGTGTCAGCAGAGCTATGAAAAATGCTCTACATTGGAGTTTGCACTCCTCTGTTGCTTTTTGGAACAATTCGGAAATTATAGATGTTTATTGTTTTAAGCCACTAAGTTTGGGAATGGTGTGCTATACAGCAAAAGATAATAATTCCCAGGGAGTTACTTTGGGACTACATAATTAACTGCATGTATAACTTTTACCAACTAGTTTTATGATTCTTGCCTTAGTTAAATATTACTACAAAGCTTGCAAAATGCTATTGCTATCTTTTTTAGAGATGAAGAATGTAAGAATGGGGGCTTAATATGTTTTTCAAGGACATATGCCTAATAAGTGGCTCTGCCAGCATTAGAAGCTCCATCTTTTACCTGCTGGTCCATAACTTTTCTAAATATGCCATACAGAGGTGAGTGATGTGATGACAGAACTCACAAAAGCAAGCAATAGAGAAAAAGACGAGTGTCCTTGGTGTTATGAGTGGCACCCTCTGTCCTCACACATGCACAGAAACCCCTCTGGTAGATGCTCCCTAACTGATGAGAAGATGGGGGCGGGGGGTTGGGCAGGATGGACAGCATAGGAGGAAACATTAAATATAGTTATTATCATACCAGTTTAGATAATAATTGATTCATGAAAGGATATAAAGATAACATCTCTAAAAATTGCCTTTCATGAATATAATCAAGAATGTCATTGAC
The DNA here is from genome assembly GCF_003031525.2 of Neophocaena asiaeorientalis asiaeorientalis. Classification (NCBI taxonomy): domain Eukaryota; kingdom Metazoa; phylum Chordata; class Mammalia; order Artiodactyla; family Phocoenidae; genus Neophocaena; species Neophocaena asiaeorientalis. The sequence continues at coordinate 11,649,195 of NW_020185336.1, read as the reverse complement.
ATACTAGATTAAAATTAATATATGTTTGTACAATATGGCTCTTAATATTTTTGGAGTAGGTCTCATATCCTCCCCTACTTTTGCCACATAAACTAAAAAGAGGGAGCTAAGACAACATGAAGTGACCCTGTGAGAGGAGGAAAGGACCCCTATGTTACCCCCTTTTACAAATAAGAAAACTGAAGCTGTATTAAGTCAAGAACCAAAACTAACCAAGAGCCAAAAGTGAATAAATGGCAGAGCAGACACTTGAACTCAGCAACCCCAATTTCCTAGAAGAGTCCCTCCCACATGGCAATGGGGGATAGGTCCCAAGTCTCAGAATGCTAATAATACCTCAGTCGTAAATTTGTGCCTTGTTCCATGCACTGTTCTAAAATCCTTACATGTAGTATGTAAGGATTTAGTATCATGGACTTTCTATGACACTACACAGTAACTTTACTCTGAAATGCAAGCTTTCAGGCGCCTGTGTGTGTATGTGTGTGGGTGTGTGGTGTCAAAGACCCTATCTTCCTGACTGAGAAAGGAATTCAAAGCCTCGCTTTTTTCTTCACCGCTCTCTAAAAAATTCAAGAGCACAAGGAAGCGCTTTGCGTTTCCAAGTCTCTTACAGTGCTTTTGGTGGCAGCAGCTGTCGCTAGCCAGAACACTAGGCTCCTGGCAGGGTAAACGAACTGTAATGGACAAGAGGTCAAACTCTTGTCTGTCCTTTCTGCTTCAGGACGCCTAAACTTCAAGTTCCCCGCAGCCTCTCTCCACTGGAGAGCCGACAGCGGGGGTGAGGTTGCTAGAGCGTTCCCCGAGGGCCGCCTGCGAGCCCCTGCACCCTCCTCCCCCCGCCAGCACCCCTCTAAGAGGCGCTCTGGTGCACTGGGCCGACACAGTGCACGCAAGCCTGTTTTCTCACGGTGGGGCCCAGGGGCGACCAGGGGTCGCCGGACGCTCTCGGCGGAAAGGAGCCGACCCCGCGGTTGCAGCTGGGGGCCGTGACTGCCAACTATCGCGGGACTTGTGCACATCGCAGGAGCGGCAGCTCCAGGAGCAACTGAAGCGCGCTCTGTGCGCACCGCCCCAGCCCGGGGAGGAGCGGGAACCGGGAAGGAGGAGGGCCGGGGGGCTGGTTACGTAAATGATACTAGCCCAGTGAGAGGCCTTCAGGCTGGGGCAACGGG
>NW_020185336.1:11642283-11647886 GCF_003031525.2 Neophocaena asiaeorientalis asiaeorientalis | reverse complement strand
AGCCGGCTCGCTCTGCTCGCGGGGAAGTGTGAAGAGAGGCGCGGGCGGGAAGCGGGGCTGCGCGCGGCGCTCGCGGGCCGGCGCGGGTTCCAGGTGAGCGCGGGCTCCGCGCGCCCTGCACTCGGCGCGGCCGTCTGGCGCCTGCCGGTCTGGGTCGGAGGCTGAATTCCGTGCGTGGACCGCCGTTCCCTCTTCGCGGGATCCCTGGCCACGATAGCAGGTCTCCGTCTCTCTCTTGCTTCTCCTCTCTTCCTCTGTCTGGGGCGAGTCCTCTCTGGGCGGCCCGGAGTGCTCGGGTGGGCGCCGCAAAGTCCCGCAGCGGGTGGCAGGGCTCAGAGCCGAGCGCCCAGGGTCGGTCCCGGTGCGGGGGCGCCGGCGAACCCGATAAGGCGGCCTCCCGGGCTCTCGAAGCGCGCTCTCCCGCTGCTGCAGGTGCCGAGGGAGGACCGCGATGCGCGGAACTTTCTACCGCCGCCCGCCCTCTACCCTGCTTTCTCCGCTACCCGGCCGAGGTGGGGGGCGCTGGCCACCCTCTGCGCTCCGGTGGCGCTCGGCGCCGGGGGCGGCTCGGCCTTCTCGCCCCGGCAACTTTCTCCCACTAGCTGCGGGCGGCCGGGGGCTGCGGTGCGCGGGCGCTTCTACACCGTCCGTCCGACACCGGGGACACGCTGGGTCTCGGGTGTCTTCCTCGACGGTTGCCTTCCTCTCTATTTCTGCCTTCCTTTGCCTCTCAGTCTCTCTGTTTCTGACTCTGATTCTTTCTCTGGCTCACCGCACCCGCTCCGGGTCTCACTGTTCCTTTTTCATTCTCTTTCTCCCTGTTTTTCTTGGGATGTTCCCGTGTGCCTGTTATTCTGTCTCTTCCGTTGTCTCTCCGTCTTGCCGTATTTTCTCTTTCTGTTTCTGCCTCTCGCTGCCTGTCTCTCTCTCCCTCTCTTATCTCTCCTGCCTGGTCCTCCCGAACACCACCAGCTCCCAGATCCCGAGGCTCCTTGTCCAGGAGAGCACACCCCGGCCCACCTTCTGGGCACCTCCAGGTACAGAGATCTCCAGGTACGGAGACCTCCCTAATCGGGGCCGGAAGGGACGAGGGGATTGGAAACAGAGAGCTCTTGTCTGGGCTGTCGTAGAGTCGAGGGGCTGAATGAGGGTCGCGAGGGCCGCCTCCCCTCCCTGGGTCCGAGGGAGCTGCGCTGCCACGAACCCGGGCGCACGGAGGCTGCTGGTTTGGACAGCGAAAGCTGCGGGCGCTCCTCCCCTTACCCCGTTCTTTGACTAGGATCAGTTGAATTTCCAGGTGGAGAGCCTACATCTCCAACCTTTGCAGGCAGCCACAGGAGGAGGCAGTGGGCAGATAAACACAGAAGCTTCGGGATCCAGGGAAAACTAACCTGGAAAGGGTGGGAGCTTTCCTGAGGCAAAGGTGTTGCTGACGGAGGACAGGAGCATTGGGGATTGCCTGCTTTCGACTGTCGTTAACACTCAATCCTTGAGCGGTTTCCTTGGGAGAGAGCGCGGTCACTCTTCCCACAAATGCAGAATGAAGATTTTATTTGCAGGGGTAAAGACACTTGGCTGCCCGAGCTCCCTGAAATTTCGAGTATCCTTGGAGCCCCCGGATCTTCAGCTTTGTATGAAGGCTGCCTTTGCTCAGGGTTGCCCCCACCACCGTGTGTGTGTGTGTGTGTGTGTGTGTGTGTGTGTGTGTGTTTGCGTTCATGCCCTCTAGTGTTAGAGAAACCTGCTGGTTTGAGACTATTGCAAAGTGAGGTCAACCTATTGGTGACTTACTTTTGATCTCTTATCTTCCCAGATCATTCTCCTTGCCTTCACCCATCCTTTCCTTTTCTTCATCTTGACTTTTCTGTTGCATTACTAATCTTTCCTTTTCCCTGATCTCTTCAAACTCCTCCTGCAGAATTGGAACCTTAATATTGAAACCGTTTGAGTGATTTCAGAGGTGAATAGATTTGGAGAATTTTCATAGCCTAAGGTGGGTTTTGAACATAAGAAACGTGCATTTCTCTGCACCATTCACCACAAACCAGGATTTCACATCTCTTCCTTATGCCCCTGCCCACCTTCAACTCCATTGAGAATTTTCCCTGGCTGCTTTTGCTTGTTTAGTTAAATGTTTTTAATTCACCATTTCTGTGATGCTCATCCCATTCTAGGGCTTAAGCTGCTTGCTTAAGTAGAGGCACTGTGTCTCAGATAAGATTTGGGGAAGAAGAAAAGAAAGCTTTTCCAAAGGAAACACAGTGCTGCTGGTATAGATTAATTCTGGATCCCAGTGTCCAGAGTGGGACAGGTGCTGTTTCAGATATGCAGACCCTAGCACAATGTAGGAAAACTAGTAAATGCTTGCTGGAAACTTGTTGGTTGATTGATTAGCATGGAGCTAATTATTGGCTTTGAAGTTACCTAGCTATGCTAATAAGCCTACATACAAGAACTTGAATTCTGCCTCTCTTTTTTGTTTCATTTAGTCTTTTATGAATGGGAATTGAAGACTAGTAGAAGGGATGTTGAAACGTGAGTCCTCTGTGTCGTTTTAACTCATTCGCTGCTTGAATTTGCCCCTCTGTGCAAGTGTTTAACTTGACTGATATTCTTTAACAGTCACTGCAGAACTAAAGAAATGAGTTTAGAGGCTCTGATGGGTGGCCTCGCTCAACCTTCTTACCTGAAAGTAAACTAGGGCATGACATCATTTGCGAGTGAATACTTTCCTGTGGTTTTTTTTTTTTTTTTTTAATTTATTTATTTTTGGCTGTGTTGGGTCTTCGTTTCTGTGCGAGGGCTTTCTCTAGTTGTGGCAAGCGGGGGCCATTCTTCATCGCGGTGTGCGGGCCTCTCACTATCGCAGACTCTCTTGTTGCGGAGCACAGGCTCCAGACGCGCAGGCTCAGTAGTTGTGGCTCACGGGCCTAGTTGCTCTGCGGCATGTGGGATCTTCCCAGACTAGGGCTCGAACCCGTGTCCCCTGCATTGGCTGGCAGATTCTCAACCACTGCACCACCAGGGAAGCCCTTTTCCTGTGGTTTTAACAAGTGAAAAGTTCTCTTTTTTAATATAAAGAACAGATGTATCAGCTTAAAATATTTGGGGGCTATAAACTGATCTTCAAACTGAATCACTTACCTTGAATAATTTATAGGTTTCCTTACTGCTTCAAATATATATGAGAGGTGTGATACTACATGTATACGAGAATTTGCCAAAGTACCTGGAAATGTAACGCCTCCTGATACAATGTACTAGTAGGAATCCCTGTGCTGCAATATTGCTGTTTTGATGATATGTTAGTTACTTCTTAAAATAGTTGGGGATTTACCATGAGTATTGTTCAGGAGCATGTTCAAGGAAATTTTGCTTTAAAAATATTACTTATAAATCAACTCGTACTCTACGCAGTTTTTTTTGTATTTAAAAATATCAAAGACATAGTGAAGGTGGACATGCTGTTATTGGTTGAGTTACATTCTGATTTCTAACTGATAAGAATATTGAGATACATTTAACTTTCTAACTTAATGTACATTACTTTCAGGTTAAAGTTATGTCAGGGTGAAATACAGTGCTTCCATCTGCCACCTTGATTTTTAGAAGTGGTAGTTGTACTAGGAACATTTCCATGTAATAGAGATTTTGCAGCTTTTTAAAACTTTGGCATCTTAGGAAGAGGATGAGAGAACGTGAAATAAATGAATATTTATATTCTTTCTGGTTAGGAAAAGGAAGAGGATATTGGTGTTTCTGAATAGCAAGAAAAGTATAGAAAATGGCTGAGTAAAGTATGAATAAAGTCCCACCATGTGAAATAAATAACAATACTATATGTCTCTGATAAGTGTTTATTGTGCTTTATGAAAATGAACAGATCCTATAGTTTTGTCCTTTAATTTGCCTTATTAAACATCCTATTTTCAAGAGGCACCTTTTGCAATAAACAACAGATTCTGGATTGTGACTTTTAATACATCACCTTTTTGGGCTTATGTCGCCATCAGTAGTAAGAACATGTAGACATCTTAAACCTATTGAGATCTAGCAGGATCACTACTTTGAAATCTGAGTGACCATATGCCTAATTATTCAAGAATTTTAATTGGGCTTTGGTTCTAAATGCTTCCTGTCATCAGAATAAACACATGTGAAGCATCAAATCAAGACTTAAGTATATTTATACTCATATTGACTCTGAAGTCTATTTGATGACATTTCTTAATATTCCCGCTGCCCTCTCCACCAGATACATACTAAGCATATGTTTGAACACATAAATCACATTTAAAGATCCTGTACTGTCTACTTTGATAAACCATTTACCATTTTAGCAGATTAGACTTCTATTTACAATTTCTATCTTAAAGCACATTGTTTAGTTAAGTATTTCTGCCATTCAGTTACAGGCATACATATTTTTTTTTCGGAGTTTAGATGGTGTTTTTATTTTTTATTTATTTTTTTTTAATTAATTTTTATTGGAGTATAGTTGCTTTACAATGTTGTGTTAGTTTCTACTGTATAGCAAAGTGAATCAGCTATATATATACATATATTCCCTCTTTTTTGGATTTCCTTCCCATTTAGGTCACCACAGAGCATGGAATAGAGTTCCCTGTGCTATACAGTAGGTTCTCATTAGTTACCTATTTTATACATAGTATCAATAGTGTATGTATGTCAATCCCAATCTCCCAATTCCTCTCACCACCGCCCCCTTACCCCCTTGGCATGGATACATTTATTCTCTACGTCTGTGTCTCTACTTCTGCTTTGCAAAAAAGATCATCTATACCATTTTTATAGATTCCACATATATGCATTAATATACGATATTTGTTTCTCTCTTTCTGACTTACTTCACTCTGTATGACAGTCCCTAGGTACAGCCACATCTCTACAAATGACCCAATTTCGTTCTTTTTTATGGCTGAGTAATATTCTATTGTAAACAGGCATATATATTTTTGAAGAGTCCAGCTTTCCATTGCTAAATTTAGTACTTAGAGAGTTCAAAGAAATTTGTGAAAATGAATACACATATGAATTTAGTAGTAGTTGGTCATTCATTGAGGGCATTATAAGCAGTTATCTTTGGGAGCAAAGTATAATCAAATAGGTTTTATTCATTTGATACTTCTTCTTGATTCAGATTTATATCTATTTGTATGTTTTCAAGGTAGTTTATTTATAATAATATGTTTAATTGGTCCAAGATGATTACCAAGAAATAATTACAGGTGGCTAAAGACCTCTGTGTGATTAATATGTATTCTAATGTCCCTTTTAAATACAATAGCTAAAATTCATTTTTAGCTATGAGTTTTCCAATTTTATTTTTTTAAGTATATCTGGGACCTATTTATTTAAGCTGAAATTCTTAATTTTTAAAAGTTATTACTGCAGGTTATTAAGAGATTACTGGGGCCTAACTTTCCTCTGAGGGCCCAGCTTTACTCAAATGTCCACATAATTACAGACCTTATGAACTATCAGGCTCTCTTAATGTTTACTATAATTGTCCTTCCTTCCCAATAGACCTAAAGCAAGATGCAAAGTATCAGTTGTTAAAAATTGTTCCATATTAACGGTTA
>NW_020185336.1:11635361-11642092 GCF_003031525.2 Neophocaena asiaeorientalis asiaeorientalis | reverse complement strand
GTTAATCCTCCCAACATAGCTTGAGAGGGATGTAGGGAAAATAGTGACTGTTACCATCATAGGTGTGAACGTATTTGTGATTCTATTTTCTGTTATGTGAGAAGATTAAACACACTGTCCATATTAAATACTCAGGCTTCTTTCCTGTTTTTTTTCAGAAGCACTTACTGTTAAGATATATGGGAACTGTCCAAGATATATCAGGATTTTTAACATGATGTAGAATTAATTGGGACTCTGTTTAGTACATTAAACTACATTGAATTGTCACTTAAATCTTATTTAAGATCTTGTAGAACACTATAGGAAGAGTGTGATTAAATTCTTGGTTGGCACTTTGGTGAACATAATACATGTGCTAAGTAGCCACTGTAAATAGAAGAATTTAAAGCACAGCCTGCACATTCAAAATCATCTAAATTACACCTCAGAGACTCTAGTAAATGTCAACCTAGCCTCTTGCCTAATATTAATTGCCTTGATATTATAAGCACAGTGCTTTTTTTTTGTTAAGAAATGAATTTTGACATATGGGGAGGATTATCTCATTGTACATCAGAAGAATAATAACTTAATTTCCTCTTGGGATTTTTGTTATATAATTAGTTTTAGATAGAGAGGATGAGATTTACATGACTATCAAGACCCCCATGCAGTACTGCCATTAGTCTAATGAAAGAAAATTGGGAATAAATACTTGGAAACAAATATATGTAAAGTTACAGCCATTTCAACTTATTTATGAGGGAGTTAAAAATAAAGAGTTACAAACTGATAAAATAACTAAAATTTATTGGATACATACTTTGCACTTGTATTGTAAGTAAACATCTAATAGCTTGTACTACATTTTATCCTCATAATCATATGAGCTGTAAGTAGTTATTACTATCCCCATTGTATAAATGAGGAGTCACTTGCTCAAAGTCACACAGCTAATATATATCATTAGGGCCGGGGATCACATCAGTTCTGTCTGTCTCTGAAGCCAGTGCTCTGAGTTCCCAGTCTGACATTTTCACTGACTAATAAAATAAAAAAAAAAAAATGAGCATCAACCTCCATGTGAACATTTTCTTTTGCATGGTAAGAATGATTTTTAAAACTCTATTGCCACCATCATTTTATAAAAGACTGCACATTGTAACACCAACTAAGGTGGCAGTACTAAATCTCAAAATATAGTTCTTAAAATAGCATAAATTTAACTTCTTGTGCATTTTTCTACATTGCATTTATTTTTCTAATTTAATGAAGACTGAAGAAAATTTCATCACAGTCTGGTAATTTATTTCACCACATTCTGTAGCCTGCAACTGGGAACACTTCCTCAGTCTGAACCACTAGATATACTGCCTACTCAGTGGATCCCGAGCACCCAAGCAGCACAGGCCAGCATGGCTTTGTCCTTATAGCTATACCCTTCTCTTTCTACTTGGAAGTTTGGGCGATAAGATTTGTACCTAGGAGGGATGATAGCAATTACACTAGCCTCAGTTGATTGCATCAGTGTTTATTGAAAGGAATAGAGAATTGGAGGCAACTTGCTCCTTCGTGGCACTTAACCACAAATCACTGTCACTAAGATGGTGCCAACGTGTGTCCTTGAATAAAGAATGAATGCTGGGCAAAAAAAAGGAGCATGTCTTAAGAACTTATTCTGTCCTTCCCTTTAACCAGTACGTTCCAGCCTTTAGGGATCAGTTTGCTCCTTTTTTACGTCTTTGTTTGCCTTGGTGAGGACAAAGCAGTTTTGCTTTAGGTGAGAAAGAAAATTCCAAAGCTAAACTTCTGCTTTTGGAAAACTGGCTGATGCTATTAAATCCCAAGTTGCTTTGGATAGTGACTATTGCAGCCATTGAAGAGGAAAAGGGCACTGATGGAGTGTGTGAGATGTAGTTAAACTGACCTGTGGCGTCGTATAATGTCACTGCTGACAAACCAGTTTGGAAATTGAAATTACCTCAAGAGATTTTTGTTTGTTTGCTTGTTTTAATATAGCTTATCAGATCCTACTGATACAAATTCTCATTTGCCTGGGGTGGATCCACAACGATCTATCTTCATAAACATTTTTCCAGATGAGTCTATTGTACAAGGAGGTTACAAGCAACCGAACTACATCTAGTACATTTTTCAAATTTATTTAATTTTTATTTCTTGAACAAAATATAGAAGCTACTATGTTCTGGACATTGTTCTGAGTGCTTTACAGATATTAATCCATTTAATTATAACAACCCTTCAAAGTAGGTTTTATTAGTACCTCTATTTTACAGGCAAGGAAATTGAGACCCATAAAGGTTAAGTAAGTTGTCCAGGGTAAGTTGATGAGTGACGGGGTACAGACTATGCTATTTTGATGAAATGATTAAAATGATCTGCTTTAAGTCACAAAGTATGAAGCAACAGAATTGGAAATGGAACCCGTGTTTCTATGTTTTATTTCCTATTTGAATAAATTTTGCCTTTGAAAGTGAAGGAGGAAAATCTGACCAACAATATCAGATTTGTAGAGTTGGAAACAAAAAATATTTACCTTTTAGAAGTCAGAGCACTAGATTAAGAAAGAAAACTAATTATGAAAGGGACAATAAAATAAATATGGAAAAATCAGAGTGATTTTCTTCAAGTAGATTTATTCTTGTCTCTTCATAGGTGCAAGCCACCCTCCCCCCTCCCCACCCCAGTCCCCAGTAAAAAAGAAAACAAGAAACAAGTTAACACACAGTGATGCAGAGAAAAGAAAAAAAATTAAAATCTGTAAGTAGGATTTCTATATATAGACTTCAATCTGTAACTAAGATCTATATCTGTAACTAACCTAATAAGAAATAGCTTATTTTCCTGCAGTACTATTCATAAATTGTTTATATTACATTAGGAAATACTAATATTTTCATAAATATTAGTATTGGAAAAATCCTCCTGAAACTTCTGGATTTTTTTCTCAAATATGTTTTTTGTAAGCTTTATACATTATAGAATATCTATATTAATTTGTAATCACTGTTAATCTGTAAAGAACTGATGTATTAATCTTTGATGAGGTACATTTTTCTCCTTACTTCTGGCCTTTGGTTGATTTTTAGCAACTTTCTGTTACTTACTTTTGTTTAATACACTCCTGCAGTGTTTAATGACTTTTCTTCAGTCTTAAAAATATTATTTTAGACTGACTGATACTTGATTAGATTGTGTAAATTATTTGAATTAGATAGCCTAGTAATGAGTCACTCTGGTGTTTTTAAAAAATAAAAATCTACTTAAAAACAATTCTGTTTTCAGATTCTATAAGTGAAGTGAGGGTTTATGAGATTACTGACTAGCTGAGTTTTAACACTTAGTACTACAGTCTTTTCTCTCATGCCAAATTCCACCTCTTTCTGAATCCTCAAGACTCATATTTCTTTGATTCTCTTGATAGTTCAGTCTCAAATGGGACTATACATCCCTCGTCCTGAAAAATATTAGAAACCAGCCTGTGTCTGTTCATGATTCAGGTTTCACTCATATCCTATAGATTTTCAGTGCAGCTCTGCATTTTCTTCTCAATACTGTGTTTCATCGTTTCTCAATACACTTTTTCTTCCATATCGTTTTCCCGCTCCTCTTTTCCTTTCTTCCTTCTTCATGATGCTCTCGACTTTCAATTGTCTTTCTTCTGTGGCTTAATACATCCTCATGTAGCAGGCCTGGACTATCTATTAGTTCTCTTGATTCTATATAAAAATATAAATAAAAAAGAGCTCCTGTTCATTTCATCATTTAGTCCCTGAGTAGGTAATAAACAGACTCTCTAGCTCTTGCATCTGGGTCATTTAACCGGAGGATGGGGATTCTAAATTCGCATCTCATTACCTTTGTCTACTTTTAGAATTGTGTGCTTGGGCCCCGTGGTCAGTTGGCAGGCTCTGGCTCCAAAGGACTGCTGTAATATTTGAGGGGATGCCAATTTCAGTGGCCACACAGTTTTCACATTCCTTGGTCAGATTTTCCATATAAAATTTCCAGTATATTTCATTATTAACTCTAGACTATTGACTTCATGTCAGAAATTCATTGTGATATTTATTGATAGATTGTGATGGATAATTTTTATAATTTATGTTCCATGGCTCCTAGTCCCTGACTTCAGGATAGTAGTTTTCCTATGAGTTAAACCTAGAGCATATATTTTGTCACAGATTTTTTTAAGAATTTTATTGTTGTGTACTAAGTTGCGATGAATCGTAGGTAATTGGATGGTGCAGCTGAATTAACACATTGAATTGCTGGTTATGAGACTCTTCATTTGCTGTTGTAGACAATAGACCCAGTTTGCTTCTACAATGCACAAATTCTTATTACCTATATAAAATTCTAATTCAAGTGGGATAATATGTATGCATCATTTCCATTCCTTTTGTAGGGAAAAATAACCTCCACAAATATAAGATATTTGCAACTATCTCATTAAATAATTTTGAACTTCAATACATCTTTTTTTTTTGAGAATGTTAGTGAGTTATCTTATTGCCCACAAAAAGGACATTTCAGAAACATGAAATCAGTAGCCCTTTTTGCCCTGTGTACCCTAAGATACATGCAGATATGCAGTTTGCATTTATTTCAGTACAGGGCCTTGTCTGAATGATTCTTAACAGCATTGTTGCCATCATGACTATGGTGATAGGCAACAGTATAATAATTACGTTTTTTCTTGGGTTTTCTTCATTTTAGGTGTTTTAAGGGCAGCTTCTCTAGGTCAGTGAAAAGGCTTTTAAACAGGCAAGTATTCATTTTACAAGGAAGGATTGAGGCGTACCTTTATCTAAACTTCTTCCTGAAACCTCATTAATTTAAGCATTAAATTAAGGAGTTAAAAAGATATCAAACTGTTACAAATTGGATGGAATGAAGCAAGGCAGAGGAAACTGCCAAAGATGGGGTGAGAAGGGAGCCCTTTTGCCCTAAACAAGCACCCAAAGGCTTAAGGTTCAACAGTGCCGGGAAAAATAGAGGGCAGAAGTGAGACACTGGGGCTGAAACAAAATAATCAACATGGATAGATGGACTAGCCACCCTTCTATTCACCAATTCTACTTCCTATGCAAATATCCTTGTAGCAAGATTTTTTTCACTGCTCCTCCTGACCATCCCCCTTAACATAGACTAATGAAATTACATGGACTGCTGAGGGACAATAAGGGCAATTAGGAATGCATCTTACAACAGTAGAATAAATTCCCTTTTATTTTGGTACTTAGTGGCATACTTAAGCCTAATGATCAGCTCCTGGCTTACCCTAAAGCAAAGTCTTCTAAACAATAAGACCCACTCAAGTACAGAGGGCTCAGCCATTTCTGTTCCTTTATTCTTAAATAGAAAACAGCAAGCAAGTATCAACAGACATTTAAGAAATAATTTAAGAAAAAAATTAACAAAAATATGCAACATGTAAAAGAGACAGAGCCTTGGCTTCAAGATGGCAGAAGCGTATGACGCAGAGATCACCTTCCTCTCCACAAACACATCAGAAATACATCTACACGTGGAACAACTCCTACAGAACACCTACTGAATGCTGGCAGAAGATCTCAGACTTCCCAAAAGGCAAGAAACTCCCCACGTACCTGGGTAGGGCAAAAGAAAAAAGAAAAAAACAGGACGGGACCGGCACCAGTGGGATGCAACTATGAAGGAGGAAAGGTTTCCACACACTAGAAGCCCCTTTGTGGGCAGAGACTGCGGGTGGCAGAGGGGGAAAGCTTCAGAGCTGCGGAGGAGAGCACAGCAACAGGGGTGCACAGGGCAAAGCGGAGAGATTCCCGCACTGAGGATCAGTGCCGACCAGCACTCACCAGCCCGAGAGGCTTGTCTGCTCACTGGCTGGGGCGGGTGGGGGCTGGGAGCTGAGGCTCGGGCTTTGGAGGTCAGACCCGAGGGAGAGGACTGGGGTTGGCTGCATGAACACAGCCTGAAGGGGTGAGTGCACCACAGCTAGCTGGGAGGGAGTCAGGAAAAGGTCTGGAGCTGCCGAAGAGACAAGAGACTTTTTCTTGCCTCTGTATTTCCTGGTGCATGAGGAGAGGGGATTAACAGTGTTTCTTAAAGTCAGGAAAAGGTCTGGAGCTGCCGAAGAGACAAGAGACTTTTTCTTGCCTCTGTATTTCCTGGTGCATGAGGAGAGGGGATTAACAGTGTTTCTTAAAGTCAGGAAAAGGTCTGGAGCTGCCGAAGAGACAAGAGACTTTTTCTTGCCTCTGTATTTCCTGGTGCATGAGGAGAGGGGATTAACAGTGTTTCTTAAAGGAGCTCCAGAGACGGGCACGAGCCGCAGCTATCAGTGTGGACCCCAGAGACGGGCATGAGACGCTAAGGCTCCTGCTGATGCCACCAAGAAGCCTGTGTGTGAGCACAGGTCACTCTCCACACCTCCCCTCCCGGGAGCCGGTGCAGCCCACCACTGCCAGGGTCCTGTGATCCAGGGACAACCTCCCCGGGAGAACGCACGCGTGCCTCAGGCTGGTGCAACATAGCGCCAGCCTCTGCCACTGCAGGCTCGCCCCACATCCGTACCCCTCCCTCCCCCCGGCCTGAGTGAGCCAGAGCCCCCGAATCAGCTGCTCCTTTAACCCCGTTCTGTCTGAGTGAAGAACAGATGCCCTCCAGCGACCTACATGCAGAGGCGGGGCCAAATCCAAAGCTAAACCGCAGGAGCTGTGCAAACAAAGAAGAGAAAGGGAAAT
>NW_020185336.1:11620222-11635208 GCF_003031525.2 Neophocaena asiaeorientalis asiaeorientalis | reverse complement strand
GAGCAAAGATATATATATTTCTTTTCCCTTTTTCTCTTTTTGTGCTTGTGTATGTGTATGCTTCTGTGTGTGATTTTGTCTGTATAGATTTGCTTTTACCATTTGTCCTAGGGTTCTGTCTGTCTTTTTTTTTTACTTAAAAAATTTTTTTTCTTAATAACTTTTTTTATTTTAATAACTTTATTTTATTTTATCTTCTTTCTTTCTTTCTTTCTATTTTTTTCTTCCTTTTATTCTGAGCCATGTGGATAAAAGGCTTTTGGTGCTCTAGCCAGGAGTCAGTCCTATGCCTCTGAGGTGGGAGAGCCAAATTCAGGACACTGGTCCACAAGAGACCTCCCAGCTCCACGTAATATCAAATGGCGAAAATCTCCCAGAGGTCTCCATCTCAATGCCAAGACCCAGCTTCACTCAACTACCAGCAAGCTACAGTGCAGGACACCCTGTGCCAAACAATTAGCAAGACAGGAACACAACCCCATCCATTAGCAGAGAGGCTGCCTAAAATCATGATAAGGCCACAGACCCCCCAAAACACACCACCAGATGTGGACCTGTCCACCAGAAAGACAAGATCCAGCCTCATCCACCAGAACACACACACTAGTCCCCTCCACCAGGAAGCCTGCAGAACCCACTGAACCAATCTTAGCCAGTGGGGACAGACACCAAAAACAATGGGAACTACGAACATGTAGCCTGCAAAAGGAGACCCCAAACACAGTATGTTAAGCAAAATGAGAAGAGAGAAAAACAGCAGATGAAGGAGCAAGGCAAACACCCAGCAGACCTAACAAATGAAGAGGAAATAGGCAGTCTATCTGAAAAATAATTCAGAATAATGATAGTAAAGATGATCTAAACTCTTGGAAATAGAATAGAGAAAATACAAGAAACGTTCAAGGACCTAGAAGAACTAAAGAGGAAACAGTGATGAACAACACAATAAATGAAATTAAAATTTCTCTAGAAGAGACCAATAGCAGAAAAACTGAGGCAGAAGAATGGATAAGTGACCTGGAAGATAAAATAGTAGAAATAATACTGCAGAGCAGAATAAAGAAAAAAAAAGAAAGAATTGAGGACAGTCTCAGAGACCTCTACACACCGACATTCGAATTATACGGGTCCCAGAAGAAGAAGAGAAAAAGAAAGGAACTGAGAAAATATTTGAAGAGATTATAGTTGAAAACTTCCCTAATATGGGAAAGGAAATAGTTATTCAAGTCTACGAACCACAGAGATTCCCATACAGGATAAATCCAAGGAGGAACACGCCAAGACACATATTAATCAAATGATCAAAAATTAAATACAAAGAAAAAATATTAAAAGCAGCAAGGGAAAAGCAACAAATAACATACAAGGGAATCCCCATGAGGTTAACAGCTGATCTTTCAGCAGAAACTCTGCAAGCCAGAAGGGAGAGGCAGGACATATTTAAAGTGATAAAGAAGAAAAACCTGCAACCAAGATTACTCTACCCAGCAAGGATCTCATTTAGATTTGATGGAGAAATGAAAACCTTTACAGACAAGCAAAAGCTAAGAGAATTCAGTACCACCAAAATACAACAACCCAAAACCTATGAGATGCAGAAAAAGCAGTTCTAAGAGGGAACTTTATAGCTATACAAGCCTACCTTAAGAAACAAGAAACGTCTCAAATAAACAACCTAACCTTACACCTAAAGCAATTAGAGAAAGAAGAACAAAAAAACCCCAAAGTTAGCAGAAGGAAAGAAATCATAAAGGTCAGATCAGAAACAAATGAAAAAGAAATGAAGGAAAGGATA
Source organism: Neophocaena asiaeorientalis asiaeorientalis (assembly GCF_003031525.2). Taxonomy (NCBI): domain Eukaryota; kingdom Metazoa; phylum Chordata; class Mammalia; order Artiodactyla; family Phocoenidae; genus Neophocaena; species Neophocaena asiaeorientalis. The sequence goes on along the minus strand of NW_020185336.1, from coordinate 11,633,413 downwards.
GGAAAGATCAATAAAACTAAAAGCTGGTTCTTTGAGAAGATAAACAAAATTGATAAACCATTAGCCAGACTCATGAAGAAAAAAAGGAAGAAGGCTCAAATCAGTAGAATTAGAAATGAAAAAGGAGAAGTAACAACTGACATTGCAGAGATACAAAGGATCATGAGGGATTACTGCAAGCAACTATATGCCAATAAAATGGACAACCTGGAAGAAATGGAAAAATTCTTAGAAATGCACCACCTTCTGAGACTGAACCAGGAAGAAATAGAAAATATGAACAGACCAATCACAAGGACTGAAATTGAAACTGTGATTAAAAATCTTCCAAGAAACAAAAGCCCAGGACCAGATGGCTTCGCAGACGAATTCTATCAAACATTTAGAGAAGAGCTAACACCTATCCTTCTCAAACTCTTCCAAAATATAGCAGAGGGAGGAACACTCCCAAACTCATTCTATGAGACCACCATCACCCTAATACCAAAACCAGACAAGGATGTCACAGAGAAAGAAAACTACAGGCCAATATCACTGATGAATATAGATGCAAAAATCCTCAACAAAATCTAGCAAACAGAATCCAACAGAACATTAAAAGGATCATACACCATGATCAAGTGGGGTTTATTCCAGGAATGCAAGGATTCTTCAATATACGCAAATCTATCAATGTGATAAACCATATTAACAAATTGAAGGAGAAAAACCATATAATCATCTCAATAGATGCAGAGAAAGCTTTCGACAAAATTCAACACCCATTTATGATAAAAGCCCTCCAGAAAGTAGCATAGAGGGAACTTTCCTGAACATAATGAAGGCCATATATGACAAACCCACAGCCAATATCATCCTCAATGGTGAAAAACTGAAACGATTTCCACTAAGATCAGGAACAAGACAAGGTTGCCCACTCTCACCACTATTATTCAACATTGTTTTGGAAGTTTTAGCCACAGCAATCAGAGAAGATAAAGATATAAAAGGATTCCAAATTGGAAAAGAGGAAGTAAAACTGTCACTGTTTGCAGATGACATGATACTATACATAGAGAATCCTAAAGATGCTACCAGAAAACTACTAGAGCTAATCAATGAATTTGGTAAAGTAGCAGGATACAAAATTAATGCACAGAAATCGCCGGCATTCCTATACACTAATGATGAAAAATCTGAAAGTGAAATCAAGAAAACACTCCCATTTACCATTGCAACAAAAAGAATAAAATATCTAGGAATAAATCTACCTAAGGAGACAAAAGACCTGTATGCAGAAAATTATGACACTGATGAAAGAAATTAAAGATGATAAACAGATGGAGAGATATACCATGTTCTTGGATCAGAAGAATCAACATTGTGAAAATGACTCTACTACCCAAAGCCATGTACAGATTCAATGGAACCCCTATCCAACTACCACTGGCATTTTTCACAGAACTAGAACAAAAAATTTCACAATTTGTATGGAAACACAAAAGACCCCGAATAACTAAAGCAATCTTGAGAAAGAAAAACAGAGCTGGGGGGAATCAGGTTCCCTGACTTCAGACTATACTACAAAGCTACAGTAATCAAGACAGTATGGTACTGGCACAAAAACAGAAATATAGATCAATGGAACAGGATAGAAAGCTCAGAGATAAACCCATGCACATATGGTCACCTTATCTTTGATAAGGGAGGCAAGAATATACAGTAGATATAAGACAACTTCTTCAATAAGTGGTGCTGGGAAAAATTGGACAGTTACATGTAAAATAATGAAATTAGAACACTCCCTAACACCATACACAAAAATAAACTCAAAATGGGTTAAAGACCTAAATGTAAGGCCAGATACTATAAAACTCTTAGAAGAAAACATAGGCAGAACACTCTATGACAAAAGTCACAGCAAGATCCTTTTTGACCCACCTCCTAGAGAAATGGAAATAAAAACAAAAATAAACAATGGGACCTAATGAAACTTAAAAGCTTTTGCACAGCAAAGGAAACCATAAACAAACAAGACGAAAAGACAACCTGCAGACTAAGAGAAAATATTTGGAAACGAAGCAACTGACGAAGGATTAATCTCCAAAATATACAAGCAGCTCATGCAGCTCAATATCAAAAAAACAAACAACCCAATCCAAAAATGGGCAGAAGACCTAAATAGACATTTCTCCAAAAAGATATACAGATTGCTAACAAACACATGAAAGAATGCTCAGCATCATTAATCATTAGAGAAATGCACATCAAAGCTACAATGTGATATCATCTCACACCGATCAGAATGACCATCATGAAAAAATCTACAAACAATAAATGCTGGAGAGTTGTGAAGAAAGGGAACCCCCTTGCTTTTGGTGAGAATGTAAATTGATACAGCCACTATGGGGAACAGTATGGAGGTTCCTTAAAAAACAAAAATAGAGCTACTATACCATCCAGCAATCCCACTACTGGGCATATACCCTGAGAAAACTGTAAGTGAAAAAGAGACATGTACCAAAATGTTCCTTGCAGCTCTATTTACAACAGCCAGGACATGGAAGCACCCTAAGTGTCCATCAACAGATGAATGGATAAAGAAGATGTGGCACATATATACAATGGAATATTACTCCACCATAAAAAGAAAGAAAATTGAGTTATTTGTAGTGAGTTGAATGGACCTAGAGTCTGTCATACAGAGTGAAGTAAGTCAGAAAGAAAAAAACAAATACCATATACTAACACATATATATGGAATCTAAGAAAAAAAAAAAGGTCATGAAGAACCTAGGGGCAAGACGGGATAAAGACACAGACCTACTAGAGAATGGACTTGAGGATATGGGGAGGAGGAAGGGTAAGCTGTGACAAAGTGAGAGTGGCATGGACATATATACACTACCAAACGTAAAATAGCTAGCTAGTGGGAAGCAGACGCATAGCACAGGGAGATCAGCTCAGTTGTTTGTGACCACCTAGAGGGGTGGGCTAGGGAGGGGGGGAGGGAGGGAGACGCTAGAGGGAAGAGATATGAGGCTATATGTACAACTGATTCACTTTGTTAATAAGCAGAAACTAACACACCATTGTAAAGCAATTATACTCCAGTAAAGATGTTAAAAAAAAAAAAAGCGACACCAAGATAAATGAAAACCAATGACAAAAAATGACCTTGCATGGTACAGATCATTAAAAAAAAATCATAAAAGAGACCAAAAAATTAAAATTTTTAAAGAGATTCAAGAAAATATTACATTCATAAAACAAGAAGATGATAGGGAAGAGACACAAAAACTAAACGAGAAAAACTATTGGAAATTAAAGATTTTCATATCAGTAGTTTTAAGGGACATTTGTAATTTTAAATAGAGAAAATCTACAGTGCAAAGAAAAAGAACAAAAAGATGAAAAAGATGAGTCACTGAATCTCCCTGAAGTGTAACTTCCTGCTAATTGGAGATCTGATTGTAAGAAAACAAAGAAATATAGTCAGAACATGTTTTAAAAATTAATAGAATAATTCTCAAATTTATGAAGGAAAATGATTTGCAACTCAAAATTCCAAAGAGAACTAAGAGAAGGAATAATTGACTATATTAATAGGAAGAGTATGGAGAAATGTGGAGTGTGGTATGTGAGATAATGTCTAAAATACTGTGGGTCTATTTGTTTGGTCAAAGTATGTTTTACCTTGATTTTTTTTTTAAATGGGGTTTCTTTAGGTGTATCTGTACCAGATTTCCACAGATTGCAGTCACTGTCTGTTGAATCCCCCTGGTCCATAAAGACATTTGAATTTAAGCTTTTTTGTTGTGGAACTAATAAGCAATTAAAGGTGATTCCCTCTGAGGAAAGGAACAGGTTGGGGTTCGGAGAGGGGGCTCCACTGTATAAAGAACTATAAATCCTTGGAACTTCTGTTCTAAACACAGTAGCAGTCATCCCTTACAGTATGATAACGATTATGGGACTAAGAGGAGAGAATTGGATTCTAGTTCTGGTAAAATCATTACTAAATTCTGTATCGTGTCATTTAAGTTCTTTAGATCTCCGTTTCCTTATCTTTGAAATGATGCAACTGGTAAAAAAAAAAAAAAATCTGGTATGACTCTATATTCTACTGTTTGTTTATTTTGCAAATGTAGGTCTATCATTTTCTTTGAGAATGAAATGAACTTTAAATTTTCTAGGTCTTATTTTCTTATAATTAAAAAAAAACTTTTATTTTTGCTGATGTAAAAATGCAAGCCTTACTGAATGATTCTCTAGAAGATTTTATCTCCATTCCACCTCTGTTTTCCTGCACATTTTAATAGTACTAAACAATAATCTTAAACAACATTTTGTAGTGGTTTCCAGATAGAGATGGTAAATTTTATAGTCCTCTGCGTTATTAAATTATACCAGTTATTCTGATTACCTGATGTGTCTGCAGATTCACAGAGGAATTGATAGATGAAGGATGGCCATTTCAACATTGCACAGATGTGAGGATATTGCCATCTTAGATTGGCAGCTGCTCTGGAAGTTCTCACTGCTTCTTATTGTTTGGACTAACACTTTGATTTTGTAGCTAATCAGAAATAGTTGCTTTAAAGATGTTAGCTATTCCTAATGAACGTGAGAACACAGATGGGTCCCATAAGAAATGTCTAACCTGCTGGTTGTTAGATTTCTGTGTGTGTGTGTGTGTGTGTGTGTGTGTGTGTGTGTGCATACATGTGTGCTTTAGCATCTTTTAATTATGAATATCAATTCAACAAGCCAAAAGAAAGTTACAATAGCTTTCTGTAGATAGATAGAAATAAAGAGATTGACAGACAGAGAGAGGGACTGAGGCAGAGACAGAGACAGACAGACAGGGAGAGGAAGAGAGGTAAGGAGAATGAGGAAGTTTCCCAGTCTCTCCCCACCACCAACTTGGGGCTTGTATACCACAAAAAAAGTATTGTGAAAATTGAGAACACAAATTACATATTAAATAATATGTTAAGATCGATCTAGTATTTTTATGATTTGGAAGGATAGGGGATTCTGAAATGACAAAGTTAACAATGAGGCATTCTTTAAAGCTGTGGATATTTGGTTTCTGTTGACAGGTTGTGATAATAATCCCTTGGGTCACCTCCTTTTACCATCTACTGAGTGATCTGGTTTTTGGACAGTGACTGGGGGCAGTGAAGACCTGCTCTGTCCTGTTATCTCACCTGGTTTGATGAATCCAGGGTCCATTAAATTTCCTTTTAAATGTGAAGTTCTTGGCAATTAATTAGAACCGTTAGCATATGAACCATCCCTTGATTCTAAGATAAGAAAAATGCCTGGACTCAAGTTTGGAAGAGGCAGTGGAACATGGTTGTGCTAAAGCTACAAGTTTAAGACTATGGTGCCTGCATAAATGCAGTTCAGAAGTTCTGAATTATCCAATTACTTAGCAGAATGACAAAGCATAGTTAGATAGCCTCTGTGGGATTTAGTTACTTCATCTTTAAAGTGAAGGTAATAGTAATAGTGTCTAACACTAATACAATGCAGGTTTCTAACTGGTTTTGCGGGTCTTTTTAAAGTGCTTTACATAATATTAGCCCTTTTAATTCTCACAGTTCTAAGAGCTAGATGTTTATTTTCATCTACCTAATAATTATAACTGCTTTAATGTGTTGAGGTGACAATGCATGTAATGTACTGATTATTGTGCTTGGCACTTAGCATGCACTTAACAAATACTAGCTGTTATTAGTGTATCTCCTCTTCCAGGGTCCTCTATGGGCATTTAGTATGGCAGGTGCCTAGTAAATCTTGCCTGCTTAACTGATTTCTGAAATAAAATTCTCAGACCTGGAAGAGTTATTGTGAAGAGTAACTACAAAATCTGATCCCAGGAGGCAATAAATAAATAGCAGTCAAAGATAGGATTGAAGCCAACCAAAATAGAAACACAGTAAAACTATATTAGTGAAATATTTATAAATCTTGTTTAAGAGAGAGGTGAAGGTAAAAGAGGGAAGACAAAGGAATACCATGTCATGATAAATATATCATATAATTGCACACATTGTACACAGTGCTAAACACTGAAATGCCACTTTGCAGAAAGTGCATCTAGCTTAAAAAAAGGGTGGTAAGATTCTTCTATTTCCTTTAACTTCTAGTTAAAAAATTCTAGTGTCACTGCTGATTTTTGTTAGGTGTTCTTGGCTATGTTGAGCGGTCATCCTCCCCTTTCCCCTTAGTTTTTTGATCAGCTTTGACTGTTATTTTTTCTTGGCTGATTCTTAGAGAAATTGAAAAGTGAGTGCTTTTTTGGTGTGAGTATGAAAAATAGTAACAATTTAAAAATGTTTCCAATCCTAACCTTAGTCCTTTGAGTGAAAAAGATGAAACATTATTATTTTTTGTTCTTTAGAGACCAGACTTCATTTTTAGTATGTGATGTCTTGTTGTTTTTAGTGATTTTTATAAATGCTTAATTGGAGAATTTCTATTTTTTTATGTAGAAGGACACATAATTTGAGATAAATTGTAATTGATTTCTCATTTAGAAATATTTGAATTCTAGTTCTCTTTTCTTGTCATACGAGGAGAATATGTTGTTTTGAACACTGATAGTTTGTCAGTTCCTTCACAATAATCTGTACAAATGATAATCTGTACAAATGATAATTCATAAACTGCTGGTGGGAATCTAATGATGCATCATGATGTTTTTGATTTATTTCTGAATCATTTGCAGTCTGTTGAAATGTACCAGGACTAATTGTTTAATGTAACCTGTAACTTCCTCAACACCAAAAACATGTTGAGTAAAATGGAATATTTATTTTTAAAAAATGATGAAGGACTAGCTTATGTTTTGTGAGAGTTTATAATATAAGAAGTGGTTGTGTGGGTTATTAAATAGTTTGTGTTTTATCTGTGTTTAGAAATCCTTTTCATATTAAAAATAATGAAATTAGTTAAATAACCTTTTACTACTTTTCTTATTGTGATCCAAACAGTTTTCTAGAGCTGCCTAAAATAATGTTGGGTCCTTAGTTTACATTTGCCTAGTACTCCTGTTGCCTCCCATTCTGAAGTTTTGTGTTTGAATATTTTTTAAAAGTGATTAAAAAGAAAAGTTTAACTTAAACTTCAACAACCTTGCGAGAAATTTCTACATGAGAAATAATTACAATCAAGTAATAACTCCTGCTGTGTCTGGGAACCATGTATGAGGTTAACCATTTTCAACCAAGGTTACATTAAGTCACAGACAGACAATTGATTTTTTTGTATTGTTGCATCTAACTGCCAAAATACTCCACTTGTAATTATTTTATAGTGTGATAGTCCACCGATAATTAACCTTGTAAACTCACTTTGTGAACAGTTTTCATTTTATTTAAAAGTGCTTTGGAAATTCATAGCTCACAAAAATATTCACCATCATTGTAAATATAAAACCAAGATACAGAAAGATTTAGCATTATCATTGGTTTTGCAGTGTGTTTTTGACTAACACTAAATCAAAGATATATATTCTTTCCTGTCACAGGGCAGGGCTGATGCCGTGTGTGTGTGTGTGTGTGTGTGTGTGTGTGTGTGTGCACGCCCGTGTGCACATGAGCATGCGTGTTCCACGGAGGGCTTCTACTGAAAGTTGAGTTTTTCTTTTTATGGGTTTCCTGGGTATTTATTTATTTATTTTATGGAATATTGATTTACAATATTGTGCTTTAGGTATACAGCAAAATGATTCAGTTATACATACATATATACACATACAAATTATTTTTCAGATTTTTATCCATTGTAGGTTATTATAAGATTGAATATAGTTCGCTGTGCTATACAGTAAGTCCTTGCGGTTTATCTATTTTATATATAGTAGTGTGTATCTGTTAATCCCATACTCCTAATTTGTCCCCCCCACCACTTCCCCTTTGGTAACCATAAGTTTGTTTTCTATGTCTGTGAGTCTGTTTGTTTTATAAATAAGTTCATTTGTATCATTTTTTTATATTCCACATATAAGTGATGTCATATAATATTTGTCTTTCTCTGTCTGACTGACTTCACTTAGTATATAATCTCTAGGTCCATCCATGTTGCAACAAATGGCAATATTTCATTCTTTTTTATGGCTGAGTAATATTCCATTGTGTATATATACCACATTGTCTTTATCCATTCCTCAGTTGATGGACACTTAGGTTGCTTCCATGTATTGGCTATTATTGTAAGTAGTGCTGCTGTGAACATTGAAGTGCATGTATCTTTTCCAATTAGAGTTTTCATCTTTTCCAGATATATGCCCAGGAGTGGGATTCCTGGATCATATGGTAGTTCTATTTTTAGTTTTTTAAGGACCCTCCATACTGTTTTCCATAGGGGCTGTATCAATTTACATTCCTGCCAATAGAGTAGGAAGGTTCCCTTTTCTCCACACCCTCTCCAACATATATTATTTGTAGACTTTTTGATGATGGCCATTCTGACTGGTGTGAGGTGATACCTCATTATAGTTTTGATTTGCATTTCTCTAATAATTAGTGATGTTGAGCATCTTTTCATGTGCCTGTTATCTATATGTCTTCTTTGGAGAAATGTTTATTTAGGTCTTCTGCCCATTTTTTGATTGGGTTATTTGTTTTTTTGATATTAAGCTGTGTGAGTGGTTTGTGTAGTTTGGAAATTAAGCCCTTGTTGGTAGCATCATTTGCAAATATTTTCTCCCATTGTGTATGTTGTCTTTTCATTTTGTTTATGGTTTCCTTTGCTGTGCAAAAGCTTATAAGTTGGATTAGGTCCCTTTGTTTATTTTTGCTTTTATTTCTTTTGCCTTGGAAGACTGATCTAAGGAAATATTGCTACTATTTATGTCAGAGAATGCTTTACCTATGTTCTATTCTAGGATGTTTATGTTGTCATGTCTTATATTTAAGTCTTTAAGCCATTTTGAGTTTATTTTTGTGTATGGTGTAAGGGAGTGTTCTAACTTTAGTGGTTTATATGCAGCTGTCCAGCTTTCTCCTGGGTGTTTTTTTTTGTTTTTGTTTTTGTTTTTGTGGTACGCGGGCCTCTCACTGTTGTGGCCTCTCCCGTTGCAGAGCACAGGCTCTGGACGCACAGGCTCAGCGGCCACGGCTCACGGGCCCAGCCGCTCCGCGGCATGTGGGATCTTCCTGGACCGGGGCACAAACATGTGTCCCCTGCATTGGCAGGCGGACTCTCAACCACTGCGCCACCAGGGAAGCCCTCTTCTGGGTGTTTTTAAGTGTGGCTCTCCATGATCTCTTGGGCACCACTCAAGTTACTTATTTTATGATAATTCAGATTTATTCTTGACTGTTAGCTGTTTTATTAACTTTAGAGTTTGTTTTGACCTTTTGTTGGACCAAATTAAGTTTTGGTCTAAGTTTTTTAAATTTCCCTATCTAAAACCTTATCTTCATTATAACTTTATTTTCAGGTTTAATTCAATAGTTTTGAGTTTTTAGCCAATCTTCCAGGTTCACACCTTCAATTTATTAGAAAGTTCATGAATTCCTATCTTTTTGCTGATACCCATATATCTCGCTCCCTTTGCAGGGCCAGGTGTGTTTATTGAAATGGCCTGATGCCAACAACATTTCACCAACAACAACTCTTCATCTACCCTTTTACTCTTCTCACTCCTCTTCACAATAACACACCCTAAAACTCCCCCATTTAGTCACTTTTTAGCTGATGTTACTTTCTGTCCATCTATATTTTTATCATATATGTATTTAGTATTTGCCTAGGAAAAAAAATTATGTGATTTTAATAAAGTTGTATGCATCTGTATTTTATTATAAATCTGTAAATACCCATGCATTTTTAATTGGCCAGAGGGCTACATCTCACAATAACTTGATATATAAAATTGTGGGCCAATAAAATGTTGCCACATTTTAATACAGAAGTGCATTTCATTGCTGCATGAAATGATTCCTGCTTAAGCAGTCAGTATACATAATCAGTTAATAAATCAGGCTAGTGGTTTTGGGGTCTGCTTGGTTTAAGACACTATGTAAATGCAAGATCAGTAGCTTCCAAAATTTCGTTAAGAGGCACATACTTACAGATGGGTTTTCAGCAATGGTTCATGTGCACTGCATGCAATTACTTAGTGCTTTTGTAATTCTAAAGCCCTGGGGGTCCACGTGGCAAAATCCTTTTTTCTTTGGGTCTGCCCTTCTTTCTTTCTGTCAAGTCTCTGCCTTACTGAAGTCTCATACTATTAAAAAGTTGACTTTCTCATTCCTGCTTCTGGGGGTTATGTCCTCGTTCGAGATGAACAACATTTGCAAAATAGAGCTACATATTTTCATAAGGCCAAGCCATCCTGTCAAGGAAGGGTCTCTTATACCATAAAAAATACAAATGTCAACTCTTTCCATGTGAACAATATTACAAATTTTTTAATAAGGGGCATTAATAAGAGACATATTGTTATCTTGTAGAATGTTTACCTTTTCTTCTCTGTGTTTTTCAGCAAAGGCATTCAGACTGTGTTATTCTGGCTGTATTCTATAGGAAAATAGCCTTTACCACTGTGCGGGGGCTTCAAGGACAGTGAGCTTCTTCAGTAGCTAAAATTCTCATCTGATGATATGCTTGTCTGATTGCCATCAAGCAAGTCATTCAGAGTACTTAAGAATTCTGATTTCACACACCGTGTGTCAGTCTCAGGGGTAAAATTCACACTGCACCCCAATTTCAAACTTTTTCACGTGTTACTTTCTCAATCCAGGTTCACACCTTCAAGTCATTAGGAATTTCATGAATTCCCGCCTCCTTGCTGACACCCATATATAGAGCTCCCTAGGCAGGGCCAAGTGGCCCAATACCAACATCAACAACAACAAAAAGGAAGGAAGGGAAGAAAAGGAGCTTGTATCCCTAGAATGATTCCGTGCTGTGGTTGGCCTGTTCTCCCTCCCTTTAAGCAGCTGCAGTCCTGTGGCTTGTTGTGCCTCAGACCCCTTCACTGACCTTGGCTTACAGTGCTGTTAAATATGGATAAGGCAAAGCTTTCCTTTTCTCCTTCCAGCAAGTCTCGGGAGTGAGATTGTGTCACTGGCATTTATCCTCTGACCCTCAGCTCTGTTTCTCCTTGAAATGGCACTAATCAAGTTGTCCCGCTTATTGATGCTCATGGAGCATTTAACATAAGTACATACATTTTTCTTTCTGCAGTTTAATGAACCCTTCCTTTTATCTTCCTAAATTGTAGATGTATATCTACATCCATCTGTCTTTAATAGATTATGAAATGCGAGAAGGCAGTCAAACGTAGTTCTTTTTGTGCTGTACCTAGCAAAATGTCCTACACAATTAAGTCCTTCCTACATGCATTAATTAGATTGCACATGTACAGAGAGGTCCCCTAGTCCTTCCAAAGCTGTAGACGCTACTTTGGAAAATGATGCAGGCCCAAAAGGATTTAGGTCAGTCAAATTTTTATCTGGCTTTCCCAGAAGGATAGTTGAAAATGCCTTTCTCCTGTGCTGTATTAATTTCTTCCTTGTGATTTTTTTCCCTCTCACATTCCATTGTCAGCTCGTCAAAGATTGTGCACTTTCTGTACTTCTTGTCAAACTCATTGGGTATTTGAAATAGCAATGTCTTTGTGATTTTCACCAGAGTGGCCCAAGAGTTCTGCCACCTCTGTCATTTTAAAGAATTTGTCTGCAACTTGTTTCCTTTGCAAGGGATGTGAGCCACAGGGTTTAAGATTGAAAGGGATCTTGAGGGTGATCCTGTTACCCACCTTCCCTCAGTCAAAGTGGTGCCTAATCTACACCCAAGACTGACATCTTTCTTTAAAATAAAGTTACTCCACATCGTGTAGTCCATTACCTACTCCACACTGCCAATAGGGGGATCTCACTAAATATAATTCTGGGCATGTAACTCCTGGGTGTAAAAACCTATGAAAGTCCTACAGGTTAAATTTCAATTTCTTTAGTATTGATATATCATTCAAAACCCTTCAAAGAAATTTATCCCAATGAGCTTTGCAGCCTCACTTCTCATTTGTTACCCGCTCCTAATCTATTTTAAGGATTCACTGAATTATCTCTTTGTTACCTGGACATGTCATAGATATCCATGACTGTTTGCTCACACTGCTTTGTAGCCTTGAATTACCTATCTTGTCCTTTCAAGGATCAGCTTAAATGCTAACTCTTTTTACAGGATTTCCCCAATCTCCAGGACAGAATTTTTTCTATTCCTTTTTCCAGTTCCCACGGTACTTTGTTCTTATTGCTGTTGCTAACTTACACCATGTTATCATGGTTGTGTCTTCCTCTGTCTCCAATTTTAAATTATAATCTTTTTCACAGTGGAGGCATCACATTCCTCATTGTTCCCCCGAGGTCTACTAAAGTCCATAATATAGCTAGTTATTCAATAAATGTCTTGAAAACATTGATTCAGTTTGATAAAGGGCTGTGAATTTAATGATGCTGTATTGAATGAATCTTTGTGACACTCCTCATGTCTGTTTCTAGAATATGATGGGAATATAAAAATATTAGCATAATCTATTCCAAAGATAATCACCACAAATTTATCAAAATAGTGGGTTCAAGAGGGTGTTTAAAAAACATTTAATTCCAGCAACAAACCACAACTTGAAATCCCTTTCAGCATTTCTGGACAGTGGACCTTCAACTTCTTGAACTCTTCATTTGGCCCTTTCTTAGGGAAGCCCATTCTATTTTGTCATTCTCTACAGTAAGAGGGTTTTTCCTTATGCTGAGCTTAAATTCTGTTCCTTGTGACTTTTCTCATTGGTCTTATTGGTCTTAGTTCTGCTTTTTGGGAGCACAGAAAACAAATTTAAGCTGTTTTCCACATTGTCGGTTCAGCATTCAGGTTTCTGCTATATATTCTGTTTTACAGGCTGAATGGCCCCGAATTCCACTGTGTGTGTGTGTTTGTATGTGCACATAAATACACACACACACACACATACACGTATATATATATATATATATATATATACATATAAAACTTCTGTGTTAGTGCACGATCAGTCAGAAAGCAATCGGAAATCATTTTAACTGGATGTAAGATAACTTGCATAGATAGAGGTAGAGACAGAAACAGAAAAATAGGTTACCATATAAACAATTGACATTCTGGTCAGTATATGTTCATATGTATAATTTTAGAACTTACATAAATAAAGGA
>NW_020185336.1:11580771-11618422 GCF_003031525.2 Neophocaena asiaeorientalis asiaeorientalis | reverse complement strand
TATTCCTTTTTCCAGTTCCCACGGTACTTTGTTCTTATTGCTGTTGCTAACTTACACCATGTTATCATGGTTGTGTCTTCCTCTGTCTCCAATTTTAAATTATAATCTTTTTCACAGTGGAGGCATCACATTCCTCATTGTTCCCCCGAGGTCTACTAAAGTCCATAATATAGCTAGTTATTCAATAAATGTCTTGAAAACATTGATTCAGTTTGATAAAGGGCTGTGAATTTAATGATGCTGTATTGAATGAATCTTTGTGACACTCCTCATGTCTGTTTCTAGAATATGATGGGAATATAAAAATATTAGCATAATCTATTCCAAAGATAATCACCACAAATTTATCAAAATAGTGGGTTCAAGAGGGTGTTTAAAAAACATTTAATTCCAGCAACAAACCACAACTTGAAATCCCTTTCAGCATTTCTGGACAGTGGACCTTCAACTTCTTGAACTCTTCATTTGGCCCTTTCTTAGGGAAGCCCATTCTATTTTGTCATTCTCTACAGTAAGAGGGTTTTTCCTTATGCTGAGCTTAAATTCTGTTCCTTGTGACTTTTCTCATTGGTCTTATTGGTCTTAGTTCTGCTTTTTGGGAGCACAGAAAACAAATTTAAGCTGTAATGACCCCTAATTCCACTGTGTGTGTGTGTTTGTATGTGCACATAAATACACACACACACACACATACACGTATATATATATATATATATATATATACATATAAAACTTCTGTGTTAGTGCACGATCAGTCAGAAAGCAATCGGAAATCATTTTAACTGGATGTAAGATAACTTGCATAGATAGAGGTAGAGACAGAAACAGAAAAATAGGTTACCATATAAACAATTGACATTCTGGTCAGTATATGTTCATATGTATAATTTTAGAACTTACATAAATAAAGGATGACAAATATTGCGTTATACTTCTAGAGTTTAAATTCTAGGATGATCACATTTTCTGGTTATTTTATTGCTATGCAAGAAATTATCCATACATTTAGTGGCTTAAAAATAACAATTTATTATAATCTCTCATCGTTCTGTGGGTTGATGGAGCTCAGCTGGGAGATCCTCATTTGGGGTCTCTCATGTAGTCGCCATCAGGTGGTGGCTGGGACCGGAGTCATCTAAAGGCCGGATGAACTGGACATCCAGTATGGTTTCTTTACTCACATGTCTGATGCCTTGTGCTCCTCAAAATGGCCACTCTCTCCAGTAGAGTGACCTGAACTTCCTCCATGGCAGCTGAGGTCTCCAAGAGGCAGAAGACAGAAGATGCGAGTTAAGGGTTACTCCTAGACTGGTACAGTGTTGCTTCTATCATATCCTCTTGGTCAAAGGAGTCCTAGAGTCTGCTCAGATTTCAGGAGGCAAAGAAATAGCTTCATCTTGTGATGGGCGAATGTCAAGCTCACATTGCAGAAGACCATGCAGGATGGGACATGTTGCGGTCATCTTTGGAAGATACAGCCTGCCACACTCTATATTTGGATGGTGTAGAGGAGTTAAGGATGCACTTTCAATCAGTTTTAACTTATTCTCAGAAGAAGTAAATACAAATGTGTGCATTTAAACAGTGGTGTAAAACATGAAGAAAGCACCAAAATTGACCATAAAACATAATAGGAAACTAACTCACATCCTCTACCTAAAGTTCATCACATATTTACACTACATTTCTAATTGGATCTCATGATTTGAAAGGTCCCAGTTCTAAATTCAGGTTCAAAAGAAACTTCACTTAAAAAAAAAGCTAATATCTAAATAATCTTTAGTTTCTGGAAATTCATTTTTAGTGTGTAATATAATCTCTCCTACTGTTAAAGCAATTTCATTACTTGGAGTCTAACTTTAAAAGTAATCCTTCATACAATTAAATATAACTAAACTACTAGGTATTTCCTTTTATGAAATATAAATTTTTCCAATAGAGCCATTTTTAATGTAATTTCCTAAATGTTAATTCTTTCCATTTCTCTCCTCTGAATTCCTTTGAATTTTTTTTCATTTTAAGTATTATTTGACATATGAACCCTAACATTTGCTAATATATTCTGGTCAAATAATCATTAAATCCTTGACAGAGAAACATTTTCTTTATTCTTACTTGCGAATTCTCAAGTAGTTGTATGTATCACTTAGAAATTGTGTCCAGTGTTTGCCCAGAGTGGCCTGAAGAAATTAGTGCTTTTATTTTTCCCTCACAAAATACGAAGTCTTGATGTCAGCAGTCCAAGCCTGAGAAGCCTGGCTCTTTAATGTCACCAGGGATCTTAGATTCTTGTAGACATTTTAAGATCTCAAAATAGCTGCCAGAGTTCCAGTCATATCTACATGTTGGGCAGGCAAAGGCCAAAGAGCATAAAGTACATATAGCATCTAAGGCAGGAGAGAATAAATATTGGGGAGGCAACTGGTAGGTCCAGCCATACCACATCAAAAAAATCACATTTTATTAACTTTTTGAGAATTTACTCTTACTGCTTATTTATGCCCCAATTTTGTCTATACTAGTCTCCAGCTCTTTTAATGCTGAAGTTCTGCCTGATTTATAGCTCTGTATTTGGTTCTTACATATGCAGTGTGTTGCTTTTGTTCCCTCTGAGTTTTCAAACTAGTATTCTTTCTTTTCGAATGATAAGATTTTATATATATATATATATATAATGTATATTGCAGAAGGTTTGCAAAATTAAGTAAAATATTAAAAAGTAAGTTCATATTACTTATATTTTTACATTATTCAGAGATCATAACTATTACCATTTTGCTATATAGTCTTCCAGTCTTTCTGAATTTTATACATATATTTGTGTATATGTAAATACATGTGTGTATACATATTTATAATTATTTACACAATTGCTACTTTATTCATGTTATTTTAGAAGTATTTATATTGTTTTAAAAATATATTGATATATTGAAGATTTCTGCATATAAATCAGTACTGTTTGAGACATGAGTTTTGTGGCTGCCTGGCATTCTATCATCTACGCAAACCACACCTTACTTAGTTGATCTCTAATTGTTAGACACTCTAGTTGCTTTTAAAGATTTACAGTTATAAATACTATAAATGACACTGATGAAGTTCTCTGAACATAAATCTGCCTGAATCTCTAACCTGTTCTTGGAAAAACTTCATGAAAGTGAAGTAAGCAAAAGATAGAGATGTAAAGGAAGAGGTGAAATTTTTACAATGAGTAAAAAGTAATGAGGGAAGGATATAAAATAAGTCATGCTTTACTGTGTGTTTGCTGAGAGTGGGGTTAAGTGAGTTAAGCAAACATGTTTCACCTTTCATCTCTGAGGATGAAGGAACCAACATCTCATATCTCTGCCAGTGGATTAGAAGAAGGGGATGAAGGTGAAGGCATTCAGTGTTCTTTACAAGAGAGGCTAATGAATGTTTGGAACAATCACTTTGCCAGTTCCTTGAACATTCAGTGGAAAAAAGGTGAAATAAAGTAAAGGGAACAAAGAATTGACTGAGAACCCACTTGAGTTAGGAAACAGGTCTTGACTTCTCAACTGGATGAATAGAGAAGAGGGACGGATGAAACAGTCTTCAGTTAGGGAATGCCACAATGTAGACACTGTCTGCAAGGTAAGCACACTGTCAAAAATCAAGGGGTGAGGGTGTTCAGGATCTTGGTCAAGGCATTGCCTACTGTTTGAACCCGATATGGAATTATGCAGTGACTTAAACTGGCTAATGGACTTCAGGAGAATTACATTTTTAAATGCAATGTTGAGGAGATCCTGATTCGGCCTGCTGTTCATGATAGAAATTATCATAGGATTATTACCAAGCCGTATTTACAATAGAAAGTGTTCAAGGAGTTGACTTAGGGTTCTTGAATGCCAAATGAAAATGGGGAGGGAGAGAGAGAACACAATGATGACTTTAGAAGTTACAGATTCATCAGCTTGCTTTGATATCTAGGAAAATAGAATAAATCAAAAAGACATTTTTCATACACCTCAAAGAGCAGAACAAATGGTGGTAACAACCAACATGGCTTTAAAAGAAGTAAGTCATTGCAAGTTCATCTAATTTTATTATCTGACACAATGACAGGACTTAAATATGAGGGGAAGCAAAAGAGTTCATATATCTTCATTTCAGTAAGGTTTAGTTTTTATCTCATATAACATTCTCATCAACCAGTAAAGAAAATGTAGTCTTGGGTAAAGGGAGGCATGGTTTGTTATGTGTTATTGAATCAGTGACCTGCCAGGGCAGACCAACTGAGACTCCAGAAGGGTTGATTGGGTGCTTATACTGAATAATATTTGTATTAATCTCCAGAATTTAATAATATAAAATATGGATTCTACAGACTAGGAAAGTTGCTAAGTCTGTGTGAATTTGCAAGAATACAAAGTAAATATAGGAAAAAGGAAAGGTGGCTAAAGTAACTTGAAGACTGATGAAAACTATCAATTAAAGTGGCACTTAAAATGCTAATATCTAACATAATAAAATGTAAATGGTAGTATCTAGACATACTGATGCATTGTTGCTATAAATTAGAAATGAGACTTGGTAGAGGGGCTTGGATTTTTCAGGGGGTTCTGTAGTGTTTTCTGTCTTTGCTTGCTTCACTCGTCATGTAGTAATCAATCCTCTTGTATGTTCTCAGTTACAAGACTGTAACATATCTTCATCTATTTTCTTCCTTAGGTCCTGTAAAATCTCAACTGTTGCTTCCTAAGAAAATAGGAAGTGTTAATTCCTCCAAAAATAAATAACTATTTTACTAAAACTCCTCTGTTTCCATGATTTTCCATACGAGCAATTTTTTATTTCAAGGTCAAATTTTTGGCTAACCTCTTTGTAGACATTTTAATAGGTAAACTCAACACTTGTAACACAAAGAATGCATAAAACTCAATTCAAGACATGACAATATGAAGAACTAGGGCCAAATCAGGACACAAACACGCAAAAAATACTGTGTCACAACTGCAAATGGCTGCAGTGACTGTAAAATTTAAACTGATTGTGGGGTTGTTCAAATATGAAAATTTTGTGCATCTGTGTTAATAAAATATAGTTGAGCAAATTTTAACAGCCTCATGCTATTTGATCCAGCAATTTCCCTTCTGGGTATTTTATCCTGAGGAAACAATCATGCTATGGTAGAAGATACATTCAGAAAGACGTTTGCAGTGTTTGTTATTTTTTGGTAACTGATACTTGCTAACAAGTTATAGATAAAAAATATTAAATCAATGATGACATCTATGGGATACCAATCGGTGAAATAATTTTGCATTGTATCGATAAACAAACATAATGTTGTCACGGAATGAAATTCACAATAGAGTAAAAAAAAAGAATCTAATTATGAGTTTATATTGTATAATTCTTTAAATAATGGTTTGGAAATAAAGACAGTAAATATATTGTTTGAAATGAAATATATTGTTTTAGGAATTAAGGGCGATTTTTATTTTTTTATGTTTCTTTTTTTTCCTGAATTTGAAAAAGACAGAAGTTGGTAATTTTGATTTAGAAAAACAGTTATATAAGGAAGAAACACTTATAGTGATGACCTTCAAGGACTGTTTGATAATCTTTTTTTTTTCTTTAATTGCTGAACACTTTTATTTATGCATATCACTTTATTATTGAACTTTACGTTGCTGAATTCACTGACTTTAATATTATTTGTATGGTTTATTTAAAAACCCAAAGCTAAGTTCCATATTTACTTTCATTCTCCTTTATTTTATGAATTTAATATGCATATATAATATATGTTATTAAAAATACATGATTTGAATATATGCATATTTAATATATGAATTATATATAATATATAAAATGCAGGAGAATGTGTATATATATCTGGATTTTTGTTATTTTAGTTGTCCAAAAACATTGAGCAATGATTCTGATTTGTTTTTTAACTTCTTAATTTTTTCCTTAATTTAAAAACACGTCATTGATTATCTCTTTGTCTATTTTTCTGTGATCCCAAAATATCTCAATGAAAGTAAGACATTTATTTATGTCTACCTATTGCCTCTAATTTAAAATTTTTTTATAGCTTCAAACATACAGAAAATTGTAATTATTATACTTCAGAACCCTGAATACTCTCTGTCCAGATTCGTTAGTTATTTACATTTTACCCCTTGTGCTTTATTATTTCTGCTTGCTCTTTCTCTCTCCATATATGCGTATATATATATATAGATGTAGATATGCATTGTATAATTACATAATTATATATACATATACGTATTATATATGTACATATATATAATGTTTCCGTGAATCCTTTGAGAATAAGTTACATGCAACATGCTTCTTTACTTGAAGTACTTTAGTGTGTATTTCCTAAGGATAAGGACATTTTCCTATATAACCACAGTACAGTTGTAAAAATTAAGAATATAATTTTTAACAAAATACTATTATGTAACTCACGGTGCATCTAGGATCACATGTGCATTTGGTTGTCATGTCTTTTTAAAAATTCCTTCAATCTGGAACATTTCTTCAGTTTTTAATGACTTTGAAGAGTTCAGGCCAGATATTTTTAGACTTTCATCAATTTGGGTTTTCCTGGTATTTCCTAATTATTGATTCAGTTTATACATTTTTGGCAGACATATCACAGAAGTGATGTGTCCTTCTCAAGGGTATCATGCTTGGAGACTTGTCATGTGTGTTTGTGCCATTTTGATGATGTTGTCTTCGATCATTTAGTTAAGGTGATCTCTGCCAAGTTTCTCCATTGTTTTCTCCATTGTAAATAGTAAGTGATTTGGGGAAGGTACTTCAAGACTATGGAAATTTCTTGTTTGTCAACACACTTTCACCCATGAGTGTTGATCCGCAGGTGTTTTCTTGACTAAATCAGTTAACTATAATGTGTGCTTAGTGGTGATTTTCTAACTCCAAGGTATATTCTACAGAAGGGAAGAGTTTTCCAGTTCTTCCTTATATACTTTCTTTTATTTATATTCTGTAATGAAGTTTAATTCTTTATAATTATTTATTCTGATTTTCCAATTGTCCCAGATTTGACTTTTGAGAATTTCTTGAAGCTGGGGCCTAAGTCCTTTTGACTTAGCCCCATCATTTTAAAATGCCTTATTCCTCCCCAAGAAAAAAAATGTTGTCACCTTGAATTCCGTATACTTTTAAGTCTTCTCCCTGTGTCCACGTTATAATATGTCAGGATAATTTTTCAACATTTTCACAGTCTCAGTGGACTTTCTGAGAGTGAATTTTGTGTCACTCTTAGGACCTTTGTTTTCTTCTTCTCTCTCCCTCAGTTTCTAGACCCTTTAGATAGATCACTGTAATACATATAGTGGGAGCTTGAAAGATAGCTCTGTTAGAAATTGGTGTTTAATTTTCTGTTTACAGGTAATCTGACATTTTTATTATCCTCCAACTTCCAGTTATGCTGAAGGCCTAGGATTTGTGTGTTTTTGTTCGTTTTTGTTGGCTGTATATTTTACAGTGTGTGTGAAGAGTTTCAGATTTAGGTGACTGCTATTACAATTATCCCAAATTACAGGTCCATATTTTTTAAGCATTCTACAAAACATATTGATATTTAAGTTTTTTGCAGTACACAAACCAGAATGTGTGGGCTGCATTGCTTTACCTTTAGTGGTCACTGTTCTCTTAATCTAGTTTATTTAATTAAATAAAAGGTTTTTTCTTTATCATTATAATTATTTTGTCGAATAGTACACCTATCACCCCAGGAGGTATCTCTCTGAAAGATGTGTCCATTGTAAATGAAAAATCATGATTTGAGATGATTAATGCTTATGACTGTGTACCAGTCAACTGTGTTTTTGAATTTCTCCTTTAGCTTTAAAAATTATCAAATATATATTTAAATACCTGGAAATTCAAGCCCATGAAATTTAAAAATGTATATGTAGGTTAAAATATGGTAATCAATAACACCTGATTAGGAGAGTATAGTGAAATGTAGTTAGAAGCAGTCACTTCAACTAATGAAATATGCTCTTGGAGGATAATTAATATTATTCTTCCTGTTTCACAGCAAAGAGTTCTGATTGTAGTTGGTAGGTAAAGGGGTTTTTTGGATCAGGAGCAAAACTCTCTGGTGCTTGACAACTGCAGAGTAGAAGACAATTTGCAAAAGTAGGAATTAGATGAGTGCAGGAGGCATGTCCCATGTGAGACTGGCAACCATTTCTCTGCTCTCTGGAAGCTGCGAACCCAGCCTTAAGATATCTTTGCTCGTTCAAAAAAAAAAAAAAAGAAATTAGAACTCTTATGAGAAATCTCTTGCTTTTGAATATTTTTTAACATGCCCCAGTTTGCAACTTCTGCCCTGCATGAGGTATAGGGACTAGTAGGTGTTGTAGTGGAAGAAACTGGGTCGGAAAAGCTGGCTCTGAGTCCAGGATCACCCCTATTAGCTGTGTCAAATTGGGCAAGTCATGGAATTAGTGTTAACTTCAGTTCTCTTGCCTAAGAGGATGACTATGCTAAAGCATGAAGAAATACACAGATCTGCTCATTGTTATAACTTTATAATTCTATTGAAATTATATGTGGACATGAGTTTGTATCTTCTATTAATCTCTGAGTTTTAAACTTAGAAAAATGAAATTTATAAAAATACATGGTTTCTTAAAAACTTTTTGACTTACTTTTGACCTTTAACTATAAATTCGCTAACTATCTCTAGTTTCCTCCTTTTGAGAAACTCTCTGTTGAGGATTAGTAAAATCATTCATTCCTGTACCAGGTAGAGGCCAGTGCCATCCTGTTGTCTTTCACACACTAGAGGAAGATAAATCAATTAGACGTTCGACTCAGAATGCCTGTTCTGCTGTTGAACTGTTGATTTGGTAAGCTAGTATTTCTGCTTAGTTCTATAAACAACTAAATATCTCGGCGGAAATTCTGCTGGTTGCTGAAAACTAATGTCTCTCTAAAGATGCTTGCTACTTTGTATTGTCCATAGTGTGTTTAATCTGCCTGAAACAACATGTGGTACTTTGAAGGGTTACTTTAATTATCATTAGGTTGTGTTTTGTTTTGTTTCATTTGAACAGTTCTTTTATAAAACAGTATACCCAGAAGCATAAAATTCACTTAAGCTGAAATATTTTGCACTTTGAAATTACTGTGCTTTCCCTAACACCTCTCCCCTAAAACAAACACATTAATTAATGAAATCTGATTAAATAACTTTCTCCTTATAATTGACCTTCTGAAAAAAAAAGAAATGAATGTTTGTCTATTTTTGTGAGGTGTGCAAGTGGCATGCCTGCATTTTTCTCAGTACATGGTTTTCAATTAGAATTGAGACGCAGTTACAAAGTGAATTGGTGTAATTCTCTGGATAAATCAAGCAAAATTCTCCTCCGACTCAGTGATCTTCATATATTAGACAAAAGTACATTTGCAAAACTTGAATTATGTAATAGCCACCTAAAATCTCCAACTAAAATTTACTTATAAATATCTCATTTTTGAATTGCTTTTATGTTATTCTGGCTTGTTCTGGGGGCCTATGTTTCTTGCATGTATTTTGGAAGCCAATGTGCAGATTCATCTTAAGAGTGTCCTCCTTGACTGATGTGTAGAATGTTTGCATATAGTTGGGAACATTTCTGTTCATCAGCCCATTATAATATACTGTACGTATAATCTATATTTTACAAAAGCTCATTTCGGTATGTTAAAATATGTGGTGTCTAAGTGAGTGTTGTTCTGGATTAGTTTTTCTGTGACCTTGGCAAATTGCTTACTCTTTTGCATTTCTTTCTTTTCCCAGATGCATTTTGTAGGAGTATTTTGAGGATGAATGTTTGCAAATCATTTTGAAATTACCAAGTGCCACATACAGTAAGTAATATGTATTTTTATTTTTCCACTCAATTGCAGTCATGCTGAATAAATTTGGCAGACAGTCATGAAAGAATACATTTCTATTTACAGTTCTTTATATTTGTGAATACTGAGGAAAAATGTATATAAAAGATAAAGATTTGAGCTATTTGCTAGTCTGAATTAAGTTGTATAATTTCAAGATTTCTAATGACTGATTTTACACTTGTTCTATGTATATAAATGGTACATAATATTTATCACTTTTTATTTGAGTTTTTTTTCCTTTTAATCATAAGTTGACAAGCATGAAGAAAAATTAGTGTTATTAGCCAGTGTTGCTATGGAAATTTTAAATAGGAGTACAGAATTAAATATTTGGATTTGCTGAGGATTAAGATTTGCTGTGTATCAGGCATTTATATATTTTGTCTTAATTCTCCCCCAAATATTTTAATATTACTATTTTTATTCCCATTTTATAAATGAGAAAACTGAGATCCAAGAAGTTTTAATAACTTACTCAATATCTAATCAAAGTGAAGACCTGGGCTTTGATCAAAACACACAGCTTTTCAAGAAATACTACCTTCACCAACAACTTAGAAAAAGTTAAATTAATTTTATTTAAGAGCCTGAATATTTAAATATTTATTTAATATTTAATAAGAATACAAACATGTTCTAATTATTTCTTTGGATTTTTGTTTTGCTTAAGCAGTATCACGGAAATGTTGCAATTTTTTTTTCTGTATCGTCTGTCATGTCATTGCTTCCATTTCAAATGATGCTTTCAATTCCTGACTTGGATGGCTTTGAGCTAGTAGGAAATAAGTGAAAATGTGGATTCTGAAAGAAAGTTAATGAATCACCTAAATTATTCTTTGATGAAAAGTGTTTAGAATTAGAGTTCTGAAATTCTCTAAAAGTCATCTTTCATTTATTAAAAAAAAGCAAGTGCTCTTATATTATCATTTTAAAGTTGGAAGGAACCATAGAATCATAGAGTCATAGCCTCTGCATGCTCACATTCCTTGTTTGATGAATTGCGATAATCTGGAGGACAATTCTAAATTAAAATTTCCAAAAAATGTAGAGGCAATGATGGCAGTATTGATGTTTGTACATTGTCTCCCAGTATAACTACTTTAAAAAAACAAACAAACAGGTGACATAGTGTAGTGTTTTAAGAATTTTGACTCTGGATTCAGACTTCCTGGGTTTAAATTCTGGATTTATCTCTTTTTAGCTGTGTAACTTTGAATTACTTTAAAATGTCTCTTTAAAATGGATATCAGATTAGCAACTGCTGAATTTGTGGTGAGTTAATACATGTAAACTATAGCACAATTCCATCTACATAGTTAATGCTCGATAAATGTTCACGGTTATTAAATTGGAATTGATTCATTTGGATATTTCAATTCAAGTATGTTTGTTAATAAGCATCATAACTTCATGATCACGCCATATAAAATATACAACAAAGGTACTCAGTGAATACTGTTGATTGACATGCTCAAAAAGAAACTAAACTTCAGGTTTCTTCATACACAAATCAAGATGCTCTTAGTAGATACTTTTCCTCCTTTGAACTCTTAGTGAAGAAACAAACTATTTAGTCAAACAATATGTATATCCTATTATGTGGTGATAGCAAATCTAGACTGAAAGTGTGTTTGTGTGCTTTTTGGAGAAAAGAGGGGGAAGTTGTGTGCTTGTGGAATCTGAAATGCTTGTTTTGAAGGAAGCCAGGCAAACTTATAGATACAGAATAAAAAGAATTGTTAAAATGATTGTCAAATAATTTGGAGGAACAATCTCATCCAATGTTTTGTTAAACGATTCATGGAAATTGAAGGGATGTGGGCAAGAAAAAATATATATTAAGTATTGACCCTATCCCATGCACTTTGCATTCAACATCTAAGTTAATGTAAGCAATAATATCATGAGGTAATATGATATTATCTTAATTTTCATGTGAGGAAAATGCACCACAGAAAGTTTAAATCTATCATTCATGGGAATGAAGCTTGAGGTTTATCTTTCTATTGAAGCATAATTGACATAAACATTGTGTTAGTTTCAGGTGTACAACATGATTCAATATTTGTATATATTGCAAAATGATCACAGTAAGTCTAGTTAACATCTGTAACCACATATCCTTATACATTTTTCTTCTTGTGATAAGGACTTTTAACATCTACTCTCTTAGCAACTATCAAATATGCAATACAATATTATTAATTATAGTCACCATGCTGTACATCACATCCTCATGACTTTTTATTTTATAACTGGAAGTTTGTACTTTTGACCCCCATCACCCATTTCACCCACCCTTCACCCTCTCCTTTGGCAACCACCAATCTGTTCTCTGCATCTGTGAGCTTGGGGTTTTTGTTTGTTTTTAAATTCCACATGTAAATGAGATCATATGGTATTTAGCTTTCTCTGTCTAACTTATTTAATTTAGCATAATGCCCTCAAGGTCTGTTCATGTTGTTGCAAATGGCAAGCTTCCATTCTTTTTCACCGCCAAATAGTATTCCATTGTACATATATATACATCTTCTTCATCCATTCACCCATTAGTAGACACTTAGGTTGTTTCCATATCTTGATCATTGTAAATAATGCTGCCGTGAACATGGGGGCACATATATCTTTTCAAGTTAGTGTTTTCATTTTCTTGTGATAAATACCTTGAAATGGAATTGCTGGAGCATGTAGTAGTTCTATTTGTAATTTTTTGAGGATCTTCCATACTATTTTCCACAGTGTTTGCACCAATTTACATTCCCACCAACCGTGCACAAAGGTTTTCTTTTCTCCAGATCCTCACCAACATTTGTTATTTCTTGTCTTTTTGACAATAGCCATTCTGATACGTGTGAGGTCATATCTCATTGCCGTTTTGATTTGCATTTCCCTGATATTTAGTGATGTTGAACACATTTCATGTGTTTGTTGACCATCTGTATGTCTTCTGTGGAAAAATGTCTAATTTGAATCTTCCACCCATTTTTTTTAGAGGTTGATCTAATTCTAAAGCTTCTTTTCTTTATCCTCTTAACCTGATGTTGAGCACTGAAATTCAGTGACTGATCTTTCTTTTATTTGCCTAAAAACCTTACTCTCAAACCTCAGATCATAGATATTAATTCTTCAGTAAATAAGTAGTTGATACTTGAATTTCAACTAAATAAATGACAATTGCTTTATATTAAGTGTTGGTAGGACCACTCAGCAACCCAAAACTCATTACCTTGAAAAAAGTGCTGTTTGAGTACAGAAAACTTGAAAAATACCAGAGTATCTTCCCTAAGGCCAGAGATCATATCTTATGCTTCTATTAATCTTACTTCTTAGAATCTGAAGTGACTGAACACACCTTTTTCTTGCAGTTCTCCAGCCACTTCATGCAATGCTGAGAGGTTTGAAGAGTCCAGCTTGACTTAATCATTCTCCTCCCTAGTCATCATTTTCAGGTGTGTCCAAACTCAGGGACATCCTTAACAACACACCAGCCACACTGATACTTTCCCTTTCACTCTTTGGTGATCTTCATCTTCTTCCATTTCAGTCATCCATCAATCCCAGTCCCTTTACACATCACTTCTTGAAACAAGCCATTAGCAACATTTTACCTCAGGGATATTTTCAAACTTAACTAGTATACAAAATATTATTGCTCTAAAAATGAATGGGTCAAGTCTTTGGTTGTTCTCACACTACTCTTGGTTTTGAGCCTGAAGGACTTATGGAATTCTTCTACTTTCAATTTCCAGAGTTGATCTCTGAAAGACAAAGCTAGTGATTACATTAATAATTCTATTTCACTCAATTCAATAAATACTTATCACATGCTGCCATAATATGAGAGGCACTGTGTTGGTTAAGTATGAGAGCAGGTGGGAGGGAGAGACAAAAATGACTTTCAAGAAAATTCTTTCTTCAATTTGAGGAGGTAAGATATGCCCAGGCCTAAATAAAGCAGAGGATGTGGTATTAGGTTATGATATCATCAAAATAGTCTAAACTAGTCAAATTAATAAAGTCATTTCAAATAATTTGAGAAATAATGTTATATAAATGTATACATATATATAAAAAATAAAGCATTAGAGGAGATTTAAGAAAGAAGATACAATTCTAAACTGCATTCATTCAAGGTTTCACCGTGGAGATTACATTTGTGCTAGATCTTTATGCAGGTGGAATATATTAACAGAAAAATCAAGGAAATGACATATCCAGGGTTAGAGGTGAAAATATATACTTCACATTCAATGAATGGTCAGTTAGTTAGTTTGATAACAGAATAAGTTTCTTGTCTTGGACTGAAAACAGAAAACGCTGGAAAATAAGGCTGGAGCTAGTTTGTAGGAAATACTGATCATCAGAATAAGAAATTTGAATTTACTAGGCAATTGACAAAACAAAGAGAATATCTTGTAAGGCCAATCCTGTGAACTAAAGTTTCTTATTTGAATATTAATCTGGTGTTGTCTTCACGAAGGATTCCAGTCGTAGTCAAGAACAATTTATAGGAAAATGTAGCACTATAAGAATGAAGGAATGAAGGTGAGACCTAGGTCATAGCAGTGGGAATGGAGAGAAAGGAATAGATGTGGGTGAGATTTTGAAGGCAATAGGTCAGGGAGTAATAATAGTAATTAACACTTGTGTAGCACTTACTATGTACTTGGCTCTGTTTTAAATGATTTACATTTATTATTTAACTTGAAACAACCGTGAGCAGTAGACGCTAATGTCATCCCCATTTGCACAATAGAAACTGAGGCAGAATTAACTAAGTAAATTGTCCCAGGTTAAATAACTAGAAAATAGCAAGTTATTTGAGCCCATTCAGTCAAACTCCAAAGGATCCATAGTTCACCACTACATATCATTCCTCTAAAAAATAACTGAGATTTCCAGGTTGACTGAACTGGAAAATGATGTTACCAATAATCAGAGAAACATGTATTTTTTAAAGAGTTTTCCCCTTGTTTAGTTAAGTCTTTGGTAGGGAGAAAACTCTTCTGACCTTTGGGGAAAAATATCCCTATGGTTGGGATGAATCTTCTATACATATTCACTTCTATGCTGGGTAACAGGAACAGTGTAATTTATGATATTGCTCAATTATAAATGAGGAAAATAAATATGTCATCTTAATGTGATTTGTCTCCCTTCCTTAGCAGAGCTTACAATGAAACAAGGATGCAGTGCTAAATTAAAGATTTAATATCTTGTATCCATGAAAGATTAGTATTTCAGACTTAGTTTACCTGTCATACTAAATTGTAATTTTGACAAGAGAAGAAAACTAATACCTAGCATAGGGAGTATCTCTCTTTTTCTATATTGGAGACATAGTAGAATGCACTACTTAAGAGCATGGACTCCAGAACCATACTAATGCATGGGTTCAGATCTTAAAATGAGACCTCTGTAGCTGTGTAACATGTAAGGTCTCTCTGCCTCAGTCTCTTCACCTCTGAAATGTGACAGTAATAGTACTATGTCTTCTGAAAATTGTAAAGATCAAATGAGATAAGGTACTTACAGTGGCTCCTAACACAGTAAATTCTCAGTAGATGTTAGCTGTATTAATTGAACTTTGTCTCATATAAAGTTGACCTTTGAACAACATGGGAGGGAAGTTAGGGATGCCCACTCCTGTGGAGTCAAAATTACGCTTACTGCTATCTCTGCCTTAAAAATAAAGGAATTGGGGTTTCCCTGGTGGCGCAGTGGTTGGGAGTCCGCCTGCCGATACGGGGGACGCAGGTTCGTGCCCCGGTCCGGGAGGATCCCGCGTGCCGCGGAGCGGCTGGGCCAGTGAGCCATGGCCACTGAGCCTGCGCGTCCAGAGCCTGTGCTCCGCAGCGGGGGAGGCCGCGGCGGTGAGAGGCCCGCATACTGCAAAGAAAAAAAAAAACAATAAAAAAAAAATAAAGGAATTGATAAATGATTCAACCAAAGGCAGGAAGCTGAAACAGTTTGGATAGAATCAGGACTCAAACACTAGTTCTTTTGATTTTACACTGTGATCTCTAATGAAACACAAACTCTTCCCCAAACTTAGTTAAAGAAAATACAGGTACTATATTTATTGAAAAAAATCCATGTATAAGTGGACCCACATAGCTCAAACCCATGTTGGTTAAGGGTCAACTGTATCATAATTTTTAATTTGTAAAATTTAATTACAGAATTATTGCCATTTTAAACTTTTTTTTACTGTGAATTTTTGTACATTAAGCACACAAAACAATAATTTTTATAAGCAAAGACCCATGCATCCATCATACAGATACAGAAGTAGAACGTTTTCTGCATTCCAGAAATGTTGCTTTTTCTTCTCCTAAAGATTAACCCCCCCTTCCATCAATTCCCTGACAGATAACATTTTTGTGACTTTTGCAGTAATCATTTCCTTACTTTTCATTATAGTTTTAACCTTTCATTATGTGTCGCTAAATACAAAATTTTAATTTAGCTTGATTTTTGAATTTACATAGATAATAGTCATATAACATGTATTCTTTTGTGTTTGGTTTCCTTTCCTGAACATGTATTTCTAAGTTTCATTAATTTTTTTATGTGGTTCATTAATTCTCATTGCTGTATGGTATTCCATTGTATAAAAAAACTACATAGTATTTATCCACTGTGTTGTTGATGGACATTTGGGCTGTTTCTAGGTTTGGGCAATTATGAATAATGCTACTATGAACATTCTTTTAAATGTTTCTTGCTGTACATGTACATGCATTTCTATTGGATATATACTTGCCAGTGAAAATGCTGTTATATTTTATGCAAATTTTCAATTTTAGTAGATACTGCCAAACAGTTTTCCATAGTAGCTATACCAGTTACACTCCAGTCAGTAGTATATGAGAATTCATAACTGTTTCATCCTTACCAATACTTGATTTAATCAGTCCTTTTAATTTTAGCCATTCTGATGAAAGTATAGTTTACATTTCCTTGTTGAATAAGGCGGTCATGCTATGTGGTTTCATTGCCGTATGTTTATTATTACTTATAAATTGTTCAGGTGCTTTTGCTTATTTTTCTATTGTGGTGATTTTTAAAATTGTTAATATGCAGAAATTAGTTATATTTGGAGTAAGAACCCCCTATAAATTAAATGTTGCAAATACTTTTTCCCTCTCTGTGACTTGCTTTTTCAATTTCTTAATGGAGTTTTTGATGAGGAAAAGTTTTTAAGTTTAATCTTAATTATATTTTTGCCTCTTTGCATTTAGATTATTCCAGTTCAGTTGATTTTCATGAATGGTTTGAGGTAGAAGTGAAATCCTATTTTCCTTTCAAATGGATATCTAGTTGTTATAGAATCATGCTGAAAATTCTTTCCTTTGCCTACTACTCTTTATTGCCAACATCATAAATTAAATGTCCATATGTCTATGTTTTGGGGGCAGTTATTCTTTTTAATTTGTCTTTTAGTGTCTTCTTACTACTTATGACACTATTTTAACTATGGCCACTTTTTCATTATTCCTGATACCTATTAAAACACGCTCTCTGTCAGACTTACTTCACTTAACATAATACCCTAAAGGTTCATCCATGTTGTCGAAATATATGTGGAATATAAAAAATAAATAGATAAATACATGAACAAACCAAACCAAAACCAAACACATAGTTACAGAGAACAGAGTAGTGGTTACCAGAGGGGAAGAGGTAGAAGGTGAAATGGGGAAAGGGGGTCAGCAGTACGGCGACTTATGGAAACTAGACTTTTTTGGTGGTGAACACACTGTAGTGTATACAGACGTCAAAAAACACTACTGGGCACATGAAACATATAATTTTACATAGACCAATTAAAAAATATTCTCCCACAATATTTTTATTCAAGGAATCTTGACTTTGCCTTATTTCATATAAATTCTAGAATTACTATGTCAAATTTGACAAAAAAATTAGGATTTTAGTTGGGATTACATTCAATCTATTGCTAAATAAATTCTTAAAGAATTGGCATAATTACAATGTTGACTCCTTTAATCTGTGAACATATACAAAGTACATATTTTATATATTTAGGTCTTTTTAATTTCTCTCAATTATATTTTCTGGCTTTCTGCATAGAGGTCTTATTCCTTGTGGTTAATTTGTTCCTAGCAGTTTTACACAGCTTAATATTATTATGTATTAAATATTTTAAAAATCTTTATTTTCTGTTCCTCATATAAAGAAATGTAATTTTTATATTGAACTTGCATACAGCAGGTTGTACGCTCACTTATTAATTTTAATAGTTTTTGAGTGGATTATTTTGGATTTTCTACATAAAGACCTATGTTGTCAGTGATCAAAGATAATATTATTTAATAGTTTTCAAATTTTATACTTTTACTTTTTTTTCATATCTTATTGAATTAGCTAGAATGTTCAGAACAAGGCTGAATGACAGTGGGAAGAAGAGTGGAAATTCTGTTATTATTTCCAAATCAAAGGGAATACTGTCACCATTTTGCTATTAAGCATGATGTTTATTGTGATGTATTTTGTAAATATCATACATTAGATTGAGAAATTTATTTTTATTCTGATTTTGTTGGGATTTTTAATCATAACTGGGTTTTACATTTCATCAAATGCTTCCTCTGTATCTATTGAGATTATCGAATGATTTTTCTTTTTTTCTTTGTTCATCTAACAGTTTATACCGATGGGTGTTTTTTTAAAGACTTCCAGTTCCAGCAACAGTGCTGCTGCTTCCTTGTGCTTAGCGTGGGTCCTAGAGGGCCAGAGGATTTTTCTTGGCATTTGTTCTCTACCCTCCTATGCTTGCCAAATGCAGGAAGCCTCATGTTACATCTTGTACCTCCCCAGGGTAGACTGCTGGTTACTTGGTGCTGTGCTCCTGGTGAGAGTGGAAAAGTTCTGGGTTACTTTGCTCCAGTCTTAATCTTACAATGTCCTGTGCATCTGGGCCTTAGTTGCGTGGCTTTTTCAGTATTCCTACCCATTCCTCTCATCATGCTCACATTCTTCCTTGATTCTGGGGTTATTTGGTGAGAGAAAGTGTCCTGCTCTTTCCCCAGTGGGAACAGATCTCTGCATTGTGTTAGGATGAGATTCTGGGCTCAAGAGAGTTACCTGCTCCTCCAGCAGAGTCTGATAACTTTTGCTTCTACCTCTTTCCCAGAGACTGTGCATCTTTTCCAGGGCCCTTGGGAGTATGAGGGTTTTCTGTCCTAAAAGGCTAAAGTTTGCTTTTTATTAGAGAAGGGTGTGGGGAAGCAGAAAGGGTTTTGTGCCTTTGTGACACCAAAGTGCTCTCTCTCTGGCTTTCTGCCCTGACCTTAATCTTGCTGCTGAGCTGCCAGGAGATGCCTAAAAAAAAAGAGATTATGAACGAGTGTGTCTGCCTTTGTGTCTGGGAGATCCCAGGGTGTCTGTACTATTCTGCCAGCCCATTCTGGCCTTTGAGTATTTGTTACCATCTTAGCTGTTTTCTTCTTACCCACTTTCAAAATGAGCACCCATGCCTCTCATGTTCTGCTAAAGGTAAAATCGTTCCTATGTCCTGTCTCTCCTCAGAATGGCTGTTACCCTTTGAAATTTAGTTAATCTCTTGGCCTTGTGACCCCAGCTCTCGGATGAGCTCAAGAAAAGTTATTACATTATAGATTATCTGGCCCTTACTCATTGTTAGAATAAGAGTGATATTCTGTTGTGGCTTTTCGCCTTCTAAGTGGTAGAAAAACTGAAAATTTTTTTTCATCTATATATATTTTAACCCAGCTTTTTAAGTTTTCCAAAGCAAGATGAGTTTTGTTTTTTTTTTCTCTATACATTACCTAGTCTGCACTAACCAGAGCCAGAACTCTTGAGTCAATACTATTTTTAGTAGTCTTTCCACACAAAGTGAATTTGTTGCTATCACAGTTTTGTGAGCAATGGAGGCTCAGTGGGTTATGTATAACAAAATTTCATTGGTTTAAACAAAGTAGAATTCAAGTTTTCTCCTGCATAAAGGAGTCTGGTCATTGGCATGTAGGACTGGAATTGTGGTACTTTGGTCATTAGGGAATCAAGTTTCTTTATCTAGTTCTGTTCCAACATTTTAGCAGTATGACTTCATCCTCAAGGGTTTTCCAATGGCTAAGCTGACTCCTGGATCCCAGCCATCATATCTGGGTTCTATGCAGCAAGAATGAAAAAATAAGACACAAGAGGGAGGAGATATGGGGATATACGTATATGTATAGCTGATTCACTTTGTTACAAAGCAGAAACTAACACACCATTGTAAAGAAATTATACCCCAAAAAAAATGTTAAAAAAAAAATGTAGGGCTTCCCTGGGGGCGCAGGGGTTGGGAGTCTGCCTGCCGGTTCAGGGGACGCGGATTCTTGCCCCGGTCCGGGAGGATCCCACGTGCCACGGAGTGGCTGGGCCCGTTGGCCATGGCCGCTGAGCCTGCGCGTCCGGAGCCTGTGCTCTGCAATGGGAGAGGCCCCAACAGTGAGAGGCCTGCGTACCACAAAAAAAAAAAAATGTTAAAAAAAAAATGTAGGGCTTCCCTGGTGGCGCAGTGGTTGGGAGTCTGCCTGCCGGTTCAGGGGACGCGGATTCTTGCCCCGGTCCGGGAGGATCCCACGTGCCACGGAGTGGCTGGGCCCGTTGGCCATGGCCGCTGAGCCTGCGCGTCCGGAGCCTGTGCTCCGCGATGGGAGAGGCCGCGGCAGTGAGAGGCCCGTGTACTGCAAAAAAAAAAAAAAGAATGCAATGGCAAAAGGGCATGCTACCAGCTGGTTTAGCCCCGCTCAAAAATATTCCCTGGAAACTTTACCCAGTATTTTCTGCCTGACCATTATTACTCTTTGCTGCAAACAAAGCTATTATGTATAGTGTTTTAGCTGCACACACGACTCCCTAGTAAGGAAGGGGAAGATTAGTATTGGGTAGGCGCTTAGCAGTCTTAGACACAATTAGAGGATGGGGACTACATTTAAGTAATCAGATTTCTGAGGCAGGATGGTGTGGATTAAAATACACAGGTTCTATCATCAAACAGAGCTGGGTTCTGATCTCAGCTCTGCAAATTACTAGCTATGTGACCTTGAGCAAGGTCTTTATCCTAACTGGTCCTACTTGCTCAGCTGTAAGAGAGCATGATAGCAACTAGTTGAAACATTTTTGTGAGGATTGAATATGATAATACATGCAAAGCGTCTATCACATAGGAGAGGATCAATAAGTGGTTTGTTTTATTTCACCCAACTTACGTTAACATAAATTCAGTTGTTTAAGGGAGGACAGAGTCTATTCATGACTAATACTGATTGAGAGCAAAGAAAGGCAATTTGCATTGTTTCTCTTGTGTAAAGCTTTACCTTTTAGCTGGGATGGAGAGTCTCAATTTCTACCCTTTAAATAGATCAATTATATTCTTTGAGCTATACTGAAATATTGCTCAAAATTTAGGTTTATGATAGTAATATGTATGTAATGTCAAACCGAGAAACAGATAAGAGGAGTTCTAGTTTGAATTCTACCACTAAAAGTTATGAAACTTGTGAAAGTCATCAGAACTCTCTGGACCTCAGTTTTGTCAGCTGATAACGAATTAGGTGGACAAGTTGACCTCCACTACCTATTCCACAGCTTTAAAGCACCACAATTCTATGCATTTTTATTTGCCCCAGACAGATCTTCTTGTCAAAAGAAATATCCTAAAGACCAGGAAATAAGTGATAAAGACATATTTAGTCAAACTAAAGTTGAATTTTTACAGGAACTGACTTGGTGGGGAGGTTTTGCCAGTTCTGAAAGAAACAATAGGTGTTCGTTAAACAACATGGTGTATGTTGGAAAACTGGCTTCAAATTCTGGTTGGGAAGATGCTGGCATAGATAAGTGTGTCATTTGGGGCAAGTCACTTAAATTCTCTGAACCTTAGATTACTCATTTATAAATTGGGCAATATTTATTAAAGCCATGATGAGCATAAAGAACAACATAAAAGTACTTTTGAAAGCTGTGCAACTTTAGTGCTAAGCTCTTTAGAAGGTCCAATGGGTAAAGTACAGAAAATACCCTCACTCTTTGGTATGGAGATTGTAAGATAAAATTTTATAAATAAAATACAGCAAAATAAAGTTACTAAGGACCACTGTTTTAAAGTTTGTGTTAGATTTTGCCAATGTATTTTTCTGTCCATGTTATGTTGTAGGAAGTGGTACGTCTAGTTCACCCCAGGGAGGCCAGACCAACAAGGCGTGTGTATGACTTGTGTATGAAGTCTCTCCTTGAGGTGAATTTCTGATGTGATCTTTCTCTCCATCTGAGGCATTCAGCTTGCTATCCAGTGAGGCTGAAACAAAAAGCAAATCATCTGCAGTGTGTGGCTTTTAGGGCTGTCTACTCTCCTCAATTTGTCCAGTCGAAGTGACAGTTAAGGCTCCTTCTCTATAAATAGCAAGTTATTAGTAAAAGCATGGTTGCCATATGGCAAAATAGTCTCTGTTGTTAAACTGATTAAATGCAACAACAGTGTCTGGTCTTTAAGAAGATGTTATGTTCTGTGATAAAAGCCTAGAGATTATTTTTGTTTTAAAACATACCAAGCTTATATAGCTTCTGTTTCTATATGTGTATGTGTGTTTATTCATCTTGTCAGCACCTTTTAAAACTCTAGAAGTATGCCATATGTATATTAAAGTGTGTAAAGTGCACTAATATTAAGTATACAGATTGATGAATTTTTACATAGTTATGTACTTGTGTTACTACTACCCAGATCAAGACACAGAACATTTCCAATCCCCAAGAAGTTCCCCTTATATCTCTTCCCCATCAATAACCTTTTGGTTTTTAATATTCTTTAAAATTTTGGCTTTATGATAATGAGCGTATGAAAAGGTAGGAAGTCTTTTGAAGGGCAATCCAACCTCTTTAAAAATTTTGGAAGTATTAATAATAGTTTCAAAAAATAAAAACCTGTAAACAATGATGAATAATGCAATGAACTATAGTAATAATATTGTAAGCAATAAACTTCCTTACACATTCACGGGAATGAAACAGAATTGCAATGTGGAAACCTTATGAAATTCTATCCAAATCTCCCACCTGCGAACCAAAAAATAGAGCCACCACACAGGCTGGTGAGTGTTCCATCGGTCATGTTGCCAGGCAACCTCAGTCAGTATCAGAGACACCCAACTGAGCAGCAGAGAGTCAAACTAGAAGGTATCTTGGAAACAGTAGGGTCCAGGTGAAAAAGAGGGAGGGAGGAAGGAGAGAGAGAGAGAGAGAAATAGAGTCACTTGGGCATTTATCCATGTTAGTCATGACCACAGTTCCCCCACCCCGCCCCAGTAACATGCAACTAGCTTAGAGCAAAATTCTCTGGGTTTCTACTTACTTCACTGTGCTTTCCTCCTTTGCTGTGTCTGTAGGTGTGAGTGCAAAGGTTTGGCAAGATGCATCATCATT
Organism: Neophocaena asiaeorientalis asiaeorientalis; assembly: GCF_003031525.2. Taxonomy (NCBI): domain Eukaryota; kingdom Metazoa; phylum Chordata; class Mammalia; order Artiodactyla; family Phocoenidae; genus Neophocaena; species Neophocaena asiaeorientalis. Next base: position 11,595,058 of record NW_020185336.1, on the reverse strand, counting down.
AATTTTTAGGAAAGCAGGGTGTTACAAGTCATTTTCAGTCCATCCAAATCATGTTAACTAAGAGTTCATTGAGATTTGAATCATACAGTATTCTGTTTGCTTTAGTCATACTTAATTAATCTGATTTTTAAATTGATATACTTTGTTAAAAAAAAATGAAAAGTATAAAATAAAATACCTACCGCCTGGAGTTAACCCCTTTCATGGAAGGCATAAAGGAATAGCGAGGGAGGCATGCCTGAGTTCCTCTGGGCCGGCATCAGAGGTGATATACCCCAGGCAAACAGGGTGAGAATCTGGGCTGACAACTTCAGCTGAGCCCTCTACTCTGAGATGCAACTTCTATGTATTTTTCTAGAGAGATATATCTTCCATTCTCCATAATTTGGTATAAAACATTTTCTACTGTCCTGTGCTCTAACCCCCCACTACTCTCCTTCTCTCCTTCTCTCCTTCTTAAAAGATGCCATACAGAGAAAATAGCATCTGTGAACTTCAGGGTTCCTGCTAATTTACTTCTATCCATAAATCCTTTCATTCTTCCCTTCTGATGTGTCTTCCTCCGTGAGCCAGTGCCATCATGCATGCTCTGGACCTTATACCTGTATGTGTCCTAAGAGCCCTATAACTCAAATGAATATTTTCTTCCTCTTCTGTATCTTCAATCTTCTCCCTCTCTCCTGATTTCCTTCACATTGGCATTAAGCATGTCAAAGTATCTTTCTGCTTAAAAACAAATAAGCATCTCTGCACAAATCCTCCCTTCATTCCAAGTCCACCTTCAGCTATACAGTAACTCTTATCTCTACTCACAATTAAACATTTCCAAGAATTGTTTCCATTCTCTGTCCCAAATCCTCATCCTCCATTCACACCTCAACACACAGAGGCTTGCTTTCCCCTGCTTGTCTGAAACTGTTTTTTCTTACACCACTGAAGTTAGTCCTGGGACTACATATAGACTATACTTCTTTGATCTCTTAGCATGATTTTGTACCATTAATCATGCCCTCTGTTTTACAATATTCCTTCTATTGGAATCTTTAACACTACACTCTCATGATTTTCTCTTCCCTTGATAGACCTCGCCCAATTTCACTTGTGGGCTTAACTTTCTTTTAAAGTGCACTCTATAGGACTCTTTGTGGAAATTTTCATGCCTTTAATTAACATTGGTTTGCTAACTCCCTCATCTTTATCTGTCCTAAAATTCAACTCCTATACTCACCTGCCTTCTGGGAAGTCCTACTTTATGTCTCATAGCTGCCTCAAAATCGTCAAAGTCTACCAGCAAATTTATGAATACCCCTAATTTTTTCTATAATAAACTTAATTAAGATATATAAAGTGATGGAATGCATAAAGAACAAAGTAAAAATAATAAAATGGGTACTCTTAACAATGGACCTGCTCTTAGCAGGTCTTTGATTTTATCTGGAAATACTGTATTAAAAGCTCTGAGAGGAAAGATGTCCCAAGCATCTAGCATAGGGTTGAGAGACTTTAGGTACTTAAATTTGCCAAATAAATGAAATAAACATTTTATATTTGAAGGACTATTAAATGCTTTTGTCTTTCTGAGTTGTGTTAACAAAATTTTTTGCTCATCATGATATTGATCGCAATAGTAGCAATGGCTAAAATGTACCGATTAGTTACTATGTGCAGGTGCCTCTGATTCTCATTTTATGTGCATACTCTTTCCCATGACCTTTTAAGTAGGGAGAGCTCTTATTGCTATTTTATAAATCTGAGAACAACTGGACTTAGCTGGGCAAATTAACCTCTCCAATATCTCCAAATTGAAGGATGGCAGAGATAGGACTTGAATCAAAGTCTGTCTAATACCCCTAACCATACTACACATATGGCTGAATTTTTAGAAAAAGCAACATTTTGTATGTTTCTGGCTCTTTCATACAAATGTTCATTGTTCTGGTATTTTTGCTATTATTTAGCCTCTTCAGTGTCTTAGTAGTGGCACATGACTACAAGTACAGTCTTTCTTAGGGGGATCATCAATTGTCATTTTGGTTTTGGTTGGAATAAAGAAAGAACTTAGAATATGCATTCAGGCGCTGGGTAAGAGAAAAAGAGCTTCTGTATAATGGCAAGTGGAGATTATGGAGAAATATTGGGATGGTCAAGAGATATGGTGTTTTCTCCATAGAAGAGGAAGAAAGTACAAGAAAGCTGGAAAAGAATGGGAAAAATAATTGACATGTGGAAAAAACAACTGACAAATATATCCTGCAAAGCCAATTATAAATTGAAATGAAAAATCCTGGTTCGGTGACTTTTATAACTGGAAGAAGAGGAGAATATGGCGAGGAAATGAGATGAATAAAAAAGGAATATATGAAATATGATGAAGAGTAACATGATTAAATCTGATCAAAGAGAAATGTAATTTAATACAATGAGAGAGTGTGAATAACCAGGAATTAAAATTGGTATAAAGAAAAAAATCCCATGCAGCAGTTAATAGGTTTCATTGATTCAGATTGCTGCCTTTGTACCTATCTGCCAGAAATGTGAAGCAAAAAGAAAAATAAAATGTTGATTGCTGTTCTGCTGGGATGGAGCTGAATGGATGTGGGAAATCTGATAATTTTTATATTGATTATGGTTTTTTGCAAGAGAAGAAACATACCAGCATTTTCTTTCTCAGTTTGAACACTGTTTCATTTCACAGAAATTAATAGATAAGAGATTTTTTTTTTTTTTTTTTTGCGGTATGCGGGCTTCTCACTGTTGTGGCCTCTTCTGTTGCGGAGTACAGGCTCCGGACTCAGCGGCCATGGCTTATAGGCCCAGCCGCTCCGCGGCACGTGGGATCTTCCTGGACCGGGGCACGAACCCGTGTCCCCTGCGTTGGCAGGCTGACTCTCAACCACTGCACCACCAGGGAAGTTCGATAAGAGATTTTGATGTGGAGCACACCTACTGATTTGTTCAGAGGTCAATCACTGGTTGGAATTATTTATTCTGCCTATCAAAATCAAAAGAAAATACCATAAATATTCAGCCACATAAATAGTGGAGCTTTTCCTTGTACTAACAGGTGTTATTGATCTTGAAGCTTTATACTTTGCTGTTTAAGCTATGAAACTGTAAAACCTTTGCAGAAAATTTATGAGTTGTTTGCTTTTAGAATTTGACTCTAAAATTTTGACCTTGACTCAAAAATAAGCTGTAATAAGAAAACCTGCCTATTAATAACATTGTTTCTCACTGCTATGATATAATCTATAAAAATACCATTTCTAGAAAGGAATCTAACAATTGAGACAAGTTTGAATAGGGTGATAATGACTTCTCTCCTTCCCCTTACTACTTCCTAGCCCCCCACCGCATTCCCCATTGCTAATTTCTGGTGAATAATACTGAAAGAAGAATTGTTTCCAGAAGTTGATTTAATTGGTAACAACAGGCCCAAAATGATAAATGGACATACATTATTTTGTACCCCAGAGATGTAATGTGATTTAATTATTGCATTAAAATGATAACTAAGGTCACTTAAGACAGTACTTTTAGATTGGTTGTTTGAAAACAGACTGTAGGATAGATTATATTAGCTGTATACTACATCTGGCTTTTTTTTTGGGACTCTGAATAAAAACAAATACTGGGGTGCCTTGCTTTTAACAGGGAGGTTTTCTTGCTCATGGAAATTTGATTTTTCAATCTAATCATTTTTGCCATTATCTCAGTAAAGATTTTCTCAAACGACAGTCTACTATTGATGGGAGACTTTTTCTAGAGCAGCAATCACTGTAGTTCTCAGGTATTTCAATTAACATGCCATTTTAACCTAAATCATTTATAAGGGAAGAGCATTTTGGGGTCTGAGTAGGTATGTCTTCAATATTTTACAGTTTCCTTACATAAGTGAAATACAAAGTCCATTCATGTTGTTTCTTTCGTAAAAATGTAGTTGGATTTGATGAAATGCAGGCTGCAACAGTGAGAGTGATTACAAGTCCTTAGTCTTCCCCAGTTTCAGTAATTGCTTTTAAATATTGGTCCTGATGGTTTTAAGAGGGTATTTATTTGGAAGAAAGGCCACAAATGCAAACAGAAAAAAAATAGCTCCTGAATCTTAGGTGAAACTCCAGGTTTGGAAAGTTAGCCACTTTTTTAAAAAGGAATGTGGAGGTTAATAGAATATGACATGTAGGGTGAAATTTTATCTTTCCAAAGTCACATAGATTCTCTAATACTGGAGATCAGTAGAAGAGAGAAATTCTGAAACAGAATACTTAAATCAAGCTTTATTTTTAATGGGAGGTTCTGCCTTCCTTTTCTTTCTTATTTATCGTTGCGGAGCACAGGCTCCGGACGCGCAGGCTCAGCGGCCATGGCTCATGGGCCCAGCCGCTCTGCGGCATGTGGGATCTTCCCAGACCGGGGCACAAACCCGTGTCGCCTGCTTCGGCTGGCGGACTCTCAACCATTGCGCCACCAGGGAAGCCCTGTGAATAACTTTTGACAATCCTTTGGGTCTCTCTATTTGTTATAATTTATCATAACTGTGTATACCTATGTACTCTTTTTATAAATAATGCTGTCATAGCATTGTCCATGAAGCCTTTTCTTTAGTATGGGGTTTTAACAAGAGAGTTTTGCAGTGGAGAAATTTAGGATTATTTTTAAGAAAGCAGGTCAAAAATCATTTTTATTTTTAATAAACCACATTTCTCCCCAAAAAAGTTTTTACCAATTTACATTTCTACCTGTAAGGACCCATTTTATCCCATCTTCGAGAAAATATAGTTTTCTCAAAAACAGTATTTAATTTACAGTTTTTTAATTGGCATAATCCCTAATTAAATGAATTAATAGTTTCCCCAGATGACAAGGGAAATGTAGCCTTGTTTTCTGCTTGCTTATTCATGTGCTTATATATCATGGTAATCTCTGCTTAATTTTTAAATTTTGTAAAGAGGCACATTTTTCTCTTTCTCATGTATTTTTGGCAAATATCCTTACTTTATAATATTTCTGTGTTTTCTATTATTGGATTACATACTTCATTATATTACATTGCTTTATATTGATTAACAAGTTACAGTTTTTAGCAATTTCCTATAACAATGTTGCTCTGTTAATAAGAATACGAATGTTAATTCTTGGGGGATATAATAATTTCAGTTAACTTTCCATTAATTGGGGGCTAATTATTCAATATCCTGATTTTTAGCTCTTTATTGACTTCTTTCCTCTAATTGCCTGTCTTTTATGGCACTTAATTTATGGTTAATAACTTCACCAGGAAGGTTGCAGAAAAAACCCCGAGAAAACTGAAGCTGCAAATCAGACTAATAAGTAAGGATATAGTGGCTTTAATAAAGTGTTTTTGATTTTTGCTTCTTTTGAGTGGAAGAAGTTGAATATTTTACTTGTTAATAATTTTAAAATTAGTTTTAAGAAACGTGTGCATTTCTCTCATGTATCAATTATGGTAAAAATTTTACTAAATTAAAATATTCAAGCCGACAACTAAAGTTTTATTTACATTTGTGTAATTTTAGGATAGAATATCAGAAAGCAGCTTTATTTAGTCTATTTTACTTTTGGAGTTTTCTGTAACCAAGTCCCTTCAGCATCCTTTCCTTTGTGCTGCTGGGATCCTTTTGTGCCCTAGAGTTCTGGGCTTTTGTTTGATGATACTTCATTCTCTTTTTATCTCGCACTAATTGCTTGTTGAAACAGAGTGGCTGTGATATAATTTTACAAGCTAATTTAATATTATTCTTCATTATTTTCTACAAATAAACACCCCTGTTTTGAAAAGAATATCTAGACTAGAAATAGCCACATTACCCTGACTGTTTCATTGAAGGAACACTTGTAATTCATTCCTTACATCTTTTGTCATGAAGAATTCAAAATCCTTAAGGCCAGCTAGGAAGTAGGAAACTGAGGTTAAGATTTTCTAATGGTTTAATGTCTCAGTGGACTCATTTATTTTCTTTTTAATCATGTGATTTATGGCAGAAGATGGCCAGCTTGCTGGTGAAAGTCTACTGGGAACTGTCTAAATGCTCTACTGTTGTCTTAAATCTCTGGGTTTTATATCCAGTTGAACACTTTGGATTTCTGTTTGCCTCTCTTGGCAACTATTAATGAACAAGCTTAAACCACTGGTATGTCATGTTATAAAATGAATACTGAGCAGTTATTAAATACCTTAAACAAATGAAAGATGAGCAGTTTTTAGGTTGATACAGTTTTTACAGCATTTAATTTCATTATTTTTTGAGGGTCATGTATTGCTTTTTACAAGCTTTTTTTTAAATGAAGACTTAAATTTCATTATGTTTTAATGAGAATCTATTGCTTGTAGAGTCTCATTAACATATATTTTAGGCTTTGACATTCACAGTATCTTCATAGAATGGATATCGCTATACCCAAGCGTGACTGAAAAGACCAGTGTGTAAAAAACTGCCTTGAAAAATGATGTCTGCCATATTCACATTCTCTATAAAGCTTCAGCTTTCTTTCACTCTCTCTATGCCCAATTATTCTATCTGGTGCTGTATTCTCTTAACATTAATAATTACACATTATAACTATCTGTTGAAAAGAGTTCCACATCTTGGAATCACTCCAAATGTTTCGCTTACCTCTTTTCTTATCCCTACTCTGATGCTCTTGTCTATCTCCCCTACTGGATCCTAAACAGGAAGGCAGAGATTGCATCTTTTCATCTGTTTTATCTTTAGTGCCTAGCATAGATGTTGGCATCTGTGTAGATACTCAGTTTTTTCTGTAGGATAAATGAAAGGCGTACATTTCTTGTTATAATTAAAGTAGTAGTTTTATTCTGGAAATAATACATGCTTTTATTAAAAATTCAGAACTACAGAAGACTATAAATCAATTCTCCTCCTAGAGATTATCAAGTTTAGCGGGTGTATCCTTTTAGAAAAATTTCTATATGTATGAAAATCCACGCAACACATATACACACTTCCTGATTTTTCTGTGTGATGATTTCAGGTCTATGAAGGGTCTGGAATTTGATTGTACTTAATTAAACACTAATAAGTTAGATTGTTACTGTTTCATGGACGTTGGCAGAATAGACTCCTGTGTCAGGGCAAAGGACATTTTTAGTCACGGCACAGCAAGTAGCTTAAGTTTCAACATGTTTGCGTCAGCTCCCCTTGCCTCCCAGATCCCACAGCGGTAGTGTGGACTGCACCAGTGGATGCCTGCACACACGATAGGCTGCATTTCAGGAAAAGAACAATAGCCATAGGGAATCCACCATTTTATAGAAAGCAGTAAAAGGTTGCTCTTTGTCCCAGAGAAAGACCTCACCTCATTCTTTAAGTTGATCACTGTAAACACAGCCCTGAGAAACGGCCTGTGTGAAGAGTGTTTGGGGCCCTGCATATAGGCACACACAGCGAGAAGTGTAGGAGTGTGAGAGACCCTAAGGAGGAGGGTCTCCCAACAATAGCTACCTTTGGGTCCTTCATCATTTTGGCTTCTGGTGAATTTTCACATGAGTCTGCCATTCCATTGAACATCTTGATTAATCTGATAGAGGCTGGGAACGATTCCATTCCATTTTTCTCATACTGTATTTACTTAAGGTTATTATGAGCAAAACTTAAAACAGCAGGATTAGGCAAACCTGCAGTTTTGACTTCAATCATGTCTCCCAGGGTCCTGGACTCAATCGCTGTAAATAAGTCTCAGAGGGTATCAGTAGGTCTTATTTTATGCAGCCCAGATGTAGCCTAAGGCCACCTTATTATCCAGGGGACTAGTGCAAGAGAATTTAGCCCGATTTGCTGATCCTTGGTTGTCATTACAGTAGGCAATCAAGTACCTCAGTCCCCAGTGGCAAGACAGTCCATAGGCCATTCTGCCCCAGATCCAAACATGAAGTCCAAAGGGACACGGGTCACTCTAGTTCAATATTTGCTGATAAACTTGATTTGGATCACCATTACGTTGATACGGTTAAGCATGTGCCATGTCACTGAAGACTTATTTATAGCCTGGATGGCCATATAGAGCATAACCCAAAGCTGCTCAGACATCAGGGGAAGCAGAGAAAGGGTCTCTTTTCGGTAGCTGCCATTGAGGGCATCAGGCACAGCAGGCTAGTAGTTCAGGTCTTGTCATGCCCACATGAGTGTTTCGGTTTTATAGCATAGGGATGAGGTGACAAAGAGATAGTAGTTCAGACTGCCAACTGCGGAAGCTGCTTCACTCGGGCAGGCCATGTGATTATATTGCCAGGCTCTAATGTTGGGGAGACAAAGAGAGTATGAATTGACCGCCCCTCACCCACCGCTTCCCTCCACCTCTTCGGATACAATTTGTTTTCTCCTCAGATATCAGGGTTGTTAAGCTCCCTCCATAGCCATGACATTTTGTGTGTCCTAGCCTAATAAATATAACATCATCTCTCTTTTTACAACATCTTTTACTGTGACCCAGACCTTTCATATGGAAGGGTTAAATATGAGTGGGACAAGGGCATTTTTACAAAACTTACAGATACCACCTATGTTGGCTCACATTGTCCTTTGTAGTTGGATTCCATTAGCAGTGTACACAACAAAGAGCTTATTATCCTCATGGTCTAGGACCATGTCAGTCCAACACAAGAATCCAGGTGGTGGAGTCAGAATTAAGTTTTAATGCTCCAGGCCTCTTAGTGGCTGCACTGCCCATTAGAGGTATGCCAACCGGACGGACCTGAGGTTGTTGTTGGGGAGAGAAAAATGCACCATGTTCAGGAACGGACAGGGTGGAATCCATATTTTCAAAAATAATTTTATAAAATTCCCCACCCATTTCATCCTGATCATTAATCAGTAGGTGGCCAAGAGAAGATGAACTTTCTTTTGGGAAGGCCAAACTTAGTAAGCCACTGTCCTGCTCAGGTGGGTGGACCAGGAGTTGATTAGAAGTTTGGTCAGATATCTTTTTCAGTCAGTTTCTGAGGAGGTCATTCCAACATTCAGCAAAAACTTTGGTAGAGTTTATGGAAAATCTAATACCTTTCCTATTACTCCATCATTGAGTGGCCTTTGCAACAAAAGACACAGCATTGTCAGACTGTAGGGGGTCTGGAAATCAGAAAACCGACCCAGCTTAGTTTCATGGGCCACAGTACTGTTGCCAGAGGTGGCTGATTGGACGAGAACAGCAACAGTGTAACCTGAGACTGGGTTAAGATGATGACTTAGGTGCCTGTACTAAACAGAGCCATACTCAAACAGAGCTGTAGGTGGAAATTCTACTCCCACCATCCCCCCTTAACTTCGGAACCATATTTATACAGGTGCATAGGAACTTCAGTCTGCCCTGGTGACAACCTACCTCACCTTCACCCTTAATCATATTTTTGTCTTAAAGCAGTTAAAGTCAGGGTAGAGGGGACCAGAGGTATCAGAGGGCATGAAGCAAGAGAGCAGCTTTATGCTGGTGAACAAGTTATTTTCAGTTTAGAGCACCATTCACCCACAGCTCAACCAAATGAATGTTTAATGTTTTCAGTTTTCATTATTATGATTGCCAAGGTTTGTTTAATTTTCCCCACATTTTTACCAGACCTTTTACTTCTTGGTCCTTCTTGCATTCATTCATTTAACAGGTGTTTATCAAGCACCTATTTTGTGCCAGAAAATGTTTTTGGTGTCTTAAGGATAGCACAGAGAATAATAGACATAATTCCATGGGGCGGAAGGAGGCAATAAATAAATTAACAAGTACTAGTGATACGTATTCCGAATAAACCACTTAAGTATATTGCATAGATGGTGGAAGGGCATTATCTCAGATAAGTTGGCCCAGAAAAGAAGACTCTGGGGATGTTTGAGCAGAGATCTGAATAAAGGGTGAAGGGTTGTGCCATTGGATTACTTAGGCGAACAGCGTTCTAGAGAGTACTTCAAGCACAAAGATTCTGGAGTGCATTAAGTAAAGGAGAGAGAGTTAGAAGATGAAATCTGAAAGGCAGTCAAGATCCAGATTTGCTTGTGTTATAGCGAAGTTAGGGATTTGGAATTTACTTTAAATGTGATAAAAAAGTCATTTGTCAATAATGATCAGAACATAGAAGAGACCTGATCAAACTTAAGTTTTAGCATGATCAGACCGCCTTCTGTGTGGAGAATAGATTTCTATGGGGGTGTATTTAAGAAAATAATTGAGTGATCCCACTCCTATGTATATACTTGAGAAACAAATACATATGTCTGTATAAAAACTTGTACATGAATGTTCATCACCAAATTATTCATGATAGCCAAAAAGTGGGAACAACACAAATGGGGATCAACTGCTACATGGATAAATAAAATGTGGTATATCCATACAATGAAATATTATTTGTCAAGAAAAAGAAATAAAGTACTGGTGTATCCTACAACACGGATAAAGTCTTGAAAACATTATGCTAACTGGAGAAGACAGTCACAAAGGACCACATATTATATGACTTCATTTATATGAAGTGTTCAGAATGGGCAAATCTATAGAGACAGAAACTCAATTAGTGGTAACTTAGAGCTAGGGGCAATGGGAGGGTTGAAGGGTTATAGCAAAGGGGAGTTGCTTTCTTTCAAGGTAATGCAAGTGTTCTAAAATTGATTGTGGTAATGGATGCACAACTCTGTGACTATACTACAAGCCATTGCATTGTACACCAAATGGGTGAATTTAATGTGAATTATATCTCAATAAAGATGTTCAAAAAAAAAAAGTTGAAAGAATATGTCAAGTTGGTGATGGTGGCTTGATTTATAATGGCAGCAGTGGAATTGGTGAGAAGTGTGTTAAATCTGAAGGTAGAGCCAACAGAATTTGCTGTAAGATCAAATAGGGGATGTGAAAGAAAAGAGTTGCCAGAAAAGAGTACAAAGTATTTTGGCTAATTTACGTCAAATCCTGCCTAGGAGTTTTATAAGATATTGAGAATTGACAATTGGACTTGGCCATGACCGTATCCAATATGTTTTCCATATAGTGGAAGGAGCTTAAGCCTGTTGAGTTTAAAAGAGAATGGGAGGATAAGGATATGGGATGTGTAGACAGTGATTATACATAATTCTTTGCAGAATTTTGTATTACAGGTAGGCAGAGAGCAGGAAGCATCGCTGAAGAGGAATGTGGGTGGGGTCAACTTGGTTTAAGATGATTTTCCATATAGCATCTTTGTATTGATAGAAATGACTCATTCGAGAAGAAAAACTGGTGCAAAAGAGACAAGTGCATCAGTAAAATTCGTGAAAGTGTGGGAGCGGAGGGTGCTGTACTCCTAAAAGGATAGTTCCTCCATTGTCACACTTGGACTTGCAGATTTAGGGGTGGCGGTAATAGGAACCAGCAAGTTGATACACTCCACTTGGCAGTATGCAAGATTCTCTTCTGATTGTTTATATCTTCTCTGCTAAATGCATACATGTAGTGTAGTGATGAGCTGAGAGGAAATAGTTTGGAGATGGCAGTCTGAAGGCAAACAAGGTGCAAATGTTATCTGAGGGATGGAGATTGATTTGACTAGAACTGTTGCAGGATGGCTGCCAGGCACTGCAAGTCCAGTGTGAATTCATAGATTTAAAGTGAGAACAGGCAGCATATTTTTGGGGTTTCTTTCTAGTCATGTTCATCTGTTTGCATGTAGGAGTGGTGTAGGGGAAAGTTAAATTTAACCAGTGTATTGGTTTGCTAAGGCTGCCATAACAAAGTATGACAGACTGGGTGACTTAAACAACAGAAATTAATTTTCTCACAGATTTTAGAAGTCCAAAATCAATGTGTCAGTAGAGTTGGTTTCATTCTGAAGCCTCTCTGTGTTGTGTGTAGATGAGCACCTTCTCTGTCTTCACATGGCCTTTCCTCTATGTGTGTCTGCGTCCTAATAACCTCTTCTTAGATAGATACCAGTCATATTGGATGAGAGCCCATTTGTATGACCTAATTTTTACTTAATTACCTCTTTAAAGGATCTATCCCCAAAGTCACATTCTAAAATACTGGGGGTTAAGACTTTACATATGAATCTTTTGCGGGGAGGGAAGAGTACAATTCTGCTCATAAAACGCTGCTGGAGTTTTTAAATTTAAATATATTGAAGTGAGAGAGGGCATATGTAAGAGATATGAAACCTTGTTCTCATACAGCTTACTATTTAAGAAAAAGGGACAAATAATAAACAAATTACAAAAAACATTTTTTTAAAATGCTGGGAGGTTGTTAATAGGTACCAAGAGAAAAATAAAGTGAACTAAGGAAATATAGAGTGATTACGTTGTGTGCTCTTTTATATAGGTTGGTAGGAAGGCACTCCGTGTGCTAGAACCTAAGATTTGAAGGAAGTAAGAGCAGGGAGCTATGACCATATCAGTGGGCAGAGAAAACGGACTGGTCACTTGGTAAGAAATGAGATCAGAAAGGTCATAAGTAGAAGCACTCTTATCTGATGCAATTGGACTATAATTTCTTTAGTTAATCAAAATGTCATTAAATCAGGGAATCATATAATAGGTACATTAACATTTTGGTTTTGCCTTAAGAAAATGAGCTGTAATTTACATAGAGTGAAATGCACAGATCTTAAGTGTACAGTTCAATGAGTTTTGACAATTGTAAAATCCTGTGTAACCCATACTCCATCAGCAACTACGTCTGTTAAATATATTTCTCATAATTAAATATAAAATATATTTGTAATGCTCAAATATTGAATATATTTAATGTTAAATACATTTTCAATTTAATATAAATATACTTTAAATACTGAATATATTTGTGATGCTCATCTTGTCTCCTGACGCCCTAAACATACACACTGAACATATACTGCTTCTAGAAGGATTGGGGAAGAGAATTCTTATTCTTTTTTTCTTGTTCTTTCTATGCTGTTCATGATGATAGTATTACTATTGCTACTAATAATAACTAGTGTATATTGAACTCCTCCTATGTGTCAGGCACTGTTATAAGAGCTTTATGTGTATTAATTCATCAGATACTCAGAGTCTTATGAGGTAGCGTCTACTGTTCATATTTTGTGAATAGAAAAATGGAGGCATAGAATATCTAAGAAACTTGAATTAAGCCTTACAATTAGTGCGTGTGGGAACCCCGATTCAGATCATGGCATTGTAACTCTGCAATATATAGTCGTAGGTTTTATGCTTGGTTTCATCCTAATAGTCAAATTTATGAATATTTGAAATTTCCTTAGTTTAAATGCAAGTGAAGTATTTTTTTTCTTCTTTTCCACCATCTTTCCACATGAGGCATTCATTTAACATTATCATTGACTGCTTCTTTGTCTCTTAGTGTATCTTTCCTTGTGGCATGGGTTTTATGGTTTACAGTGGTTTTTATGGTGGACCCTAGTTTAGGCTGCAGATAGATTCCTCTAGCCCAGCTGAATTTTAAGTCTTCATTCATGTGAAGATCAGACTTTCCGTCAATACGACCTGTAACTAATTCATGGTGTTTTTTCAAAGCTTACTCACTAGATTTATCAGTCCTTAAACCAAACTGCGTAATTGTTCAGTCATCAGCTCTCAGAAGCCCCTGCCTAGCTATTTAAAACATTTAAAGTGCGTTGGGTCCCTGAAAGTTCTGGAAGTACTGCCCACACTCTTCCATGAGCTTCATCCTTCGGCAGCCTCAAGTATAGCCTCATGAAACAGATTTAATAAATTTGCACCTATTATGCAGTTTTCTACAAATGAAAATATTTGGCTACAGATAAAAATATGTCTGAAAGCAACTAGAGTAGATTCCCCGGGTAAGTGATAACTTCCTAATTAAAAACAAAAATTTCTTTCTTATTTTAAAAACATAGTTACCAAACTCCTAAGCTTTACTTACATCTTATTTTTTTATATTTGAAATACATTTTTTAATATAATAGTAAAAATGGTGTATTTTTTTTTTTTTGCGGTATGCGGGCCTCTCACTGTTGTGGCCTCTCCTGTTGCGGAGCACAGGCTCCGGACGCGCAGGCTCAGCGGCCATGGCTCACGGGCCCAGCCGCTCCGCGGCATGTGGGATCTTCCCGGACTGGGGCACGAACCCATGTCCCCTGCATCGGCAGGCGGACTCTCAACCACTGCGCCACCAGGGAAGCCCAAAAATGGTGTATATTTTCAAACAAAAATTCCGTAATCTCTCAGAATTTCTGGCTAACACCATTATCTAGTGGGCAAGAAGAAAAGGAAAGGCAATATGACTAGCAAGATGGCACTTGAGGACTTCCCTGGTGGTGCAGTGGTTAAGAATCCTCCTG